>NC_092090.1:24739265-24819937 GCF_045679555.1 Salvelinus alpinus
TATAGAACTTCAAATAGAACTCCACTTATCATGATCTGAGTGGATCTGAGTGGATATGTGATGATTATCTTTCACCCTGGCTCTGTCCTCTATGATTTCACATATCTGTGATTTAGTTATGATTTGAGTTATAATTAACTCTTCGTGATCTACTGATTTAACTGTAGTCTTCTGTGACAGACTGTTACTTGGCCAGCACACAAGAGATGTGGTTTTGGGTTTATAGATCAGTTTAGCTGTGGTCCATGGAGAGTCCTCCTTCAGTCTTCTGGTTGAGAATGTGATTGTTATTCAGGCTCTTGCAATTCATGTAAACGTTTCATGTGAGATCAAGTTGCCTCAGACTGCATCCCAAGAAAACGCACATTTCAGAATATCTTACCCAGCATTCATTTCACACACCAGTGGCTTATCTTCTCTAAGAGCAGTAACGCAATAAATACCATTATTAATCATACAGCAAAATGTCATAAGTGTGTGTGTGTGTGTGTGTGTGTGTGTGTGTGTGTGTGTGTGTGTGTGTGTGTGTGTGTGTGTGTGTGTGTGTGTGTGTGTGTGTGTGTGTGTGTGTGTGTGTGTGTGTGTGTGTGTGTGTCTTTACAGAAGGTGCTGCTGGCAGCGTCACCAGATGGTGGAGGATTGGGAAGCGTTCTCTCCCTCCCTAGCTCCGACTGGGGTTATGAGACAATGGGAAGCGTTCTCTCCCTCCCTAGCTCCGACTGGGGTTATGAGACAATGGGAAGCGTTCTCTCCCTCCCTAGCTCCGACTGGGGTTATGAGACAATGGGAAGCGTTCTCTCCCTCCCTAGCTCCGACTGGGGTTATGAGACAATGGGAAGCGTTCTCTCCCTCCCTAGCTCCGACTGGGGTTATGAGACAATGGGAAGCGTTCTCTCCCTCCCTAGCTCCGACTGGGGTTATGAGACAATGGGAAGCGTTCTCTCCCTCCCTAGCTCCGACTGGGGTTATGAGACAATGGGAAGCAGTGGAAAGTGAAAGGGGCTAGATTGCATGATGACGAGACTAGGGTTGCGTCCCAAATGGCACCCTATTCCCTATGTAGTGCACTACTTTTGACCAGGCTCTGGTCTTAGTGAACTACATAGGGAATAGGATGCCATTTGGACACAGACTAACTAGGTGAGGTGTGAGGAAGGCAGCCGTTCTGCCGTTCTCCTCCCTCCGCCTCCTCCCTCCCTCCTCCCTCTTTCCTCCTCCTTCCTCCTCCTCTTCACCGTAGTTTGACTGTCAGAGATAGAGTACCACATTGTGCAGGCAGGGTGACCTGACATTGCAACTTAAAGAAAGAGTTATCTGGTCTAAATCCTCCTACAAACGGATTCACTGTAGGGTTTTGATACCCCTAAAATCAGCTTGTGCTCACTCATTCATGCCTGTAGTGATATTCTAGATGTGTGTAAAATTCAGCATCAACATGAGAAGTTTCAATCAGATGAAAGAGAGTGATTGCCCACTGTTGGAAGAATCCAACGTAATTTGTACCATTTGGACCAAACCAATTCTTTCAATCTATTGCACCCACTGTAGGCAAAATCTACACTCTCTTTTCCTACCACCTAGCTCTCCCTCCCTCCCTCCCTCCCTCCCTCCCTCCCTCCCTCCCTCCCTCCCTCCCTCCCTCCCTCCCTCCCTCCCTCCCTCCCTCCCTCCCTCCGAGTTGGGTTGACAGCAGTGCATGGCTGGCACCCTAGTCTCCTCTATTATAAGCCCACTCCATTCTGCCTGTCAGACTCTGTCTCTAGTCTCTTACCTTGTGATTTCCTCTTTCAGGGCAGCCGGGTCGGGAGGATAAAACTTGACACGTAAACACATGGTGAATGGAGGCTGGGCTGAGGGGAGAGGTCACATGTTAGAAAATAGGCTTTTTCTAGTAGTTACTGTGACCTAACTAGTAGTAACTGCCAACGACTCAATCACCCAATCAAATTCGCAACTGCATATCATCATGCATAATTCAATAGTCATACATGGTCATGCATTCATGTACTTACATTTAATTTGTTTGGCAATACATTTTGTAAAACCCAACCAATGCTGAAAGACATAAACAAAAACAAATCAGTCAAAAAGGGTGTTTTCTAGGCGCTAAATACCTGACTGCTCTCCCTCTGCCTCTACTCTAGACATTAGTGACAGACTACGTTGTCTGATTGCTCAGTAATTGTGCATTCTGACTTGTTGTCTAGAGCTGGAGGGCATTCTAGAACAGAACTCCACTGAGCATCCTAACGCTGTGTTCTCTCTACCTCACTGATGTTTATATTCTCTCTCTCTCTCTCTCTCTCCTCATCATCCCCCCTCTCTCTCTTACCCAGTGACTTATAGAGATGAAAGAAAGGAAAGTGCTTTAGAGGAAGGACACTCAGAGAAACGCTTGTTGTCTGTCAGCTCATAACCATTTGGAGGAGAAAAAAATATCTCTGGTGAGTTGAATTGTTATCTCAATTAATCTGTATGAATAAAGGTTGAATGAAAAATGGAATACATTAAATGAGTGGGGAGGGTAAGACACTACACCGGTGATACTGGCCTAGTTTGTTGACGTTCATCATATCTCCCAGACTTCACCTGTCTCTCCCCTGGCCTCGAGGTTCTGCTCTGGAGAGGGCTTGGTTGAGTGCTTCAGTGATAGACTGTGACAGAGTTGTGTCTATCAAAGCCTCATATACCCTTACTACAGTCCTTCTATCAAACCCTGAAACACTGCTCTAACTACATGCCAATCTGTAAGGTGTATAGAAGAGACTGACAGTGAATATAGACTAGGTTAAGTACTCTGACTCTGACTGAGGAAGGCACCAGTATTCATGGATGCCAAGAGAAGCCAGGCTTCCCCAAAATATTGATAAATATATATATATTTTTTAAATGGACTATTCGTCTCTCTGTGTTTCATAATTTTCCTTCAATTTGCAAGGCTGGAATGTATCTCACCGGAGAAAGCATCCGAGTGAGCGAAACAGCGCCCCTCTGTCTCTGTGTGTGTAGGCCATCTATTTGATGCTGTCTGGTCAAAAAGAGCATGACATTGTTGCCGCCTGTAGTGTTGAACGCAAGGGAAGCCAGCAAGCATTTGGCCTCCATTCATAAAAAGTATAAAATAATAGCCAATCAGTGTTGAAATAAACTGAGTGAGCTCAACTGTTAATGATCCTGGTGCACCAAAAAAATGTGTCAAGGGAAGCCAGTTTGGATTTGGCTTCACTCCAATAACATCACGAGAGCAATACGTCATAGACAGAAACAACTTGAATTGTTGCATCTCATGTTTGTGGCTAGCGAGCTAAAGTGGGCCCTTTCCTAAATTATCCATTGATGGAGACAGGGATTTGGAGTTGTGGTTTTACTTAATTCTCTGTACTGGCCAATGATGGCGATTCTGATCCAACCATAAATTCATATATGGTGCCCTGACCTGAGAGAATGGAAGTTCAATATGTAGCTAGATGTAGAAGGCTAATGTTAACTAGCTAACATTGCCCATGAAAGGAAGTTAGGCTAGTGAGCAAGCATTTTAGCCAGGTAGCCTAGGACAACAAAAAATAAAAGCGTGTACTGTATGACAGAGTCACAGACCATTTCATCAACATGAAAGAGAGGAGGATGGAATTGGCATTTATCTACAAGTAGGGTGAGTCAAAATGTTATTTCTACTTGCACGGATGCACACACGCATACACACACACACACACACACACACACACACACACACACACACACACACACACACACACACACACACACACACACACACACACACACACACACACACACACACACACACACACACACACACACACACACACAGAGAAATCAGAACAGCCACATCATATTTAACGTACGTTGATTGGACTCAATTGTGTTTGGTATCTTTTAGTTGTCACTGTATTAGACTAAGCATAGGTGATTTGATGATGGTGAAATGTTGAAATTGAAATGGTGCTGGATTAGTGAAGGCAGCTCCTGTTTTCTTTTGTGACTTGCGGTAACTCTCCCTGGTTCTAAATCAATAGTTGTTTAGTATTCCGAAAATGTCTGAAACATTAACTTGCTTGACCATGCTGTAGGTCATGTAACTGTTTGTTACATACAATATGCTTTGTGGACTTCACAGGACAGAGGTTGCTTTCAGGTTTTGTGATGAAACAAAGGTGTGGTTGAATTTATTCTGCCACTGTGTCTTCTTATTGTCTCGGCTTTAGGCCTACAGTGGGGAGAACAAGTATTTGATACACTGCCGATTTTGCAGGTTTTCCTACTTACAAAGCATGTAGAGGTCTGTCATTATTATCATAGGTACACTTCAACTATGAGAGACGGAATCTAAAACAAAAATCCAGAAAATCACATTGTATGATTTTTAAGTAATTAATTTGCATTTTATTGCATGACATAAGTATTTGATACATCAGAGAAGCAGAACTTAATATTTGGTACAGAAACCTTTGTTTGCAATTACAGAGATCATACGTTTCCTGTAGTTCTTGACTAGGTTTGCACACACTGCAGCAGGGATTTTGGCCCACTCCTCCCTACAGATCTTCTCCAGATCCTTCAGGTTTCGGGGCTGTCGCTGGGCAATACGGACTTTCAGCTCCCTCCAAAGATTTTCTATTGGGTTCAGGTCTGGAGACTGGCTAGGCCACTCCAGGACCTTGAGATGCTTCTTACGGAGCCACTCCTTAGTTGCCATGGCTGTGTGCTTCGTGTCGTTGTCATGCTGGAAGACCCAGCCACGACCCATCTTCAATGCTCTTACTGAGGGAAGGAGGTTGTTGGCCAAGATCTCGCGATACATGGCCCCATCCATCCTCCCCTCAATACGGTGCAGTCGTCCTGTCCCCTTTGCAGAAAAGCATCCCCAAAGAATGATGTTTCCACCTCCATGCTTCACGGTTGGGATGGTGTTCTTGGGGTTGTACTCATACTTCTTCTTCCTCCAAACACGGCGAGTGGAGTTAGACCAAAAAGCTCTATTTTTGTCTCATCAGACCACATGACCTTCTCCCATTCCTCCTCTGGATCATCCAGATGGTCATTGGCAAACTTCAGACGGGCCTGGACATGCACTGGCTTAAGCAGGGGGACCTTGCGTGCGCTGCAGGATTTTAATCCATGACGGCGTAGTGTGTTACTAATGGTTTTCTTTGAGACTGTGGTCCCAGCTCTCTTCAGGTCATTGACCAGGTCCTGCCGTGTAGTTCTGGGCTGATCCCTCACCTTCCTCATGATCATTGATGCCCCACGAGGTGAAATCTTGCATGGAGCCCCAGACCGAGGGTGATTGACCGTCATCTTGAACTTCTTCCATTTTCTAATAATTGCGCCAACAGTTGTTTCCTTCTCACCAAGCTGCTTGCCTATTGTCCTGTAGCCCATCCCAGCCTTGTGCAGGTCTACAATTTTATCCCTGATGTCCTTACACAGCTCTCTGGTCTTGGCCATTGTGGAGAGGTTGGAATCTGTTTGATTGAGTGTGTGGACAGGTGTCTTTTATACAGGTAACAAGTTCAAACAGGTGCAGTTAATACAGGTAATGAGTGGAGAACAGGAGGGCTTCTTAAAGAAAAACTAACAGGTCTGTGAGAGCCGGAATTCTTACTGGTTGGTAGGTGATCAAATACTTATGTCATGCAATAAAATGCAAATTAATTATTTAAAAATGATACAATGTGATTTTCTGGATTTTTGTTTTAGATTCCGTCTCTCACAGTTGAAGTGTACCTATGATAAAAATGACAGACCTCTACATGCTTTGTAAGTAGGAAAACCTGCAAAATCGGCAGTGTATCAAATACTTGTTCTCCCCACTGTATATTTCACGGTCACAAGGCATATGAACTAGGCTGTATCACATCCGGCCGTGATTGGGAGTCCCATAGGGCGGCGCACAATTAGCCCAGCGTCGTCCTGGTTTGGCCGGGGTAGGCCGTCATTGTAAATAAGAATTTGTTCTTAACTGACTTGCCTAGTTAAATAAAGGTTAAATACAATTTTTGTATATATATATATATATTTCACATTATTGCATCAGCTCCTCAACAATGTGATTTTGACACTCGTGTTAAAAATAGATAATAATTATATGTGTACTGTAACTAATTAGTCTGTCAAGGTAGAATGATGCTTTATTACACATAAAGTACACCTGACAAAAGTATTTCCCACAGATCAGGGTGAGGGAATATGTTTCCAAGTAAGGTCCAGTTCAATACTCACGGTAAGAAACACACAACAGCTCCAATCAGTTCCTGTCCAATCTGTCAGTCTGACAGCAGATGGCTGTCTTCTTCTGGTTAGTTTATGGGCAGAAAGATGTGCTACCACTTTACTCCATCACTCTGTCAATCCCCCTCCCTCCCACCAAATGTTTTCTCCTCACAACAACAACAACACTAGCTCCTCTGAAAGTGTTGAGATAGAGACAGAACAGGAACTGATTCTGATCGGCACGGAACCATTGTTCCTCTGGGAATAGGATCTGTGTGTGCGCGCGCGCGCGCGTGTGTGCGCGTGTGTGGGTGTGCGTGTGTGTATCAGGCTGTGCAGACAAGAGAGTTAACACACAGTAATAACCTCAGGCTGTGACGCAGTAGAGTACGGGTTGGGCTCTGCTGCAGGCACACATGAAAGGAGGAGAGAGAAGAGAGGGAGAAACTGTAGAAATAGCCTGCTCAGTGGTATATGTGTGATGTCATGGGAAAGAGAGTGAGAGAAAGAAAGAAAGAAAGAAAGAAAGAAAGAAAGAAAGAAAGAAAGAAAGAAAGAAAGAAAGAAAGAAAGAGAAAAAGAGAGCGGAGAGGGAGAAAGGGAGAGAGAGTGTGAAAGTGGCAGCAAGGGAGAGGTAGTTAAGAGAGAAACAGTCAGAAAGAAAGAGAGAGATAGATAGACAGACATAAACAGAGAGAGAGGGAGTTACCCCTCCTCCCTATCGGTTGACACCACCCACCCTCTGTTTGTCTGGGTCCACATATCTGATGCCAAAGTAGTCCTTCTCCAGCAGGTTAAGGTGGTGACAGATGAGATCAAACAGGTACTGTCCCTTTGCATCGCGCTGTAACACATAAGAAAACACTACATGAATAACTCTGAGGAGAGACAACTACTGTCAGGGTAGGGGTGACAGAGGTGACAACCAGGTAGAGGAGACACCAGGTAATGCATCTCGCTGTACAACCGTGAAAAACAACACTAGTTAGTAATGTAGGGGTGACAGTGGTTGGTAGCCAGGCAACGCCACAGACAGTGACTGACAAAGCGCTAAGGAGGAGAGGGGTGAAGGCATGAACAGACACCATGTAGAAAGATTTTTGGCTCAAAAGAAACGAGATTTCAATAACACCAGAACATGGTTAATATTTCACCAACCCTGGGGACATATCTGAGGAGAATCAAATATTAATATGCAGAAACAGCCATCTGTGATGTCTCGCTGAAATCTCTACTGCAGAGGAAAAGACATGATGGAGAGAAGCAGTACGGAGAGGTAGACAAGGTGGAAAATGGAGTGGAAGTGGAGTAATGTACACCTGGTGCAGACAGTGATGAGAAGGAAATGTAGAGAGTGAGAAATTCAATTGGACCTTCAGTGTAGTGCTGTGAATGAGAAATGGAATAGGCCCTGCTGTGCAGTGCAGTGAATGAGAAATGGAATGGAACCTGTAGTGCAGAGCAGCGCATGACAAATGGAATGGTGCCGCCTCTGTAGACTTTTCAGAGAGAGAGAAATGGAATATGCTCTGCTGCTTGCTGCCTGCTCAGGCATAGGTGGTCACTGGGTGACTGGGCTCAGCCCCAGCCTGTCTGATGATGTAATCAGTATCCACCTCAGCCCCAGCCTGTCTGATGATGTAATCAGTATCCACCTCAGCCCCAGCCTGTCTGATGATGTAATCAGTATCCACCTCAGCCCCAGCCTGTCTAATGATGCAATCAGTATCTACCTCAGCCCAGCCTGTCTGATGATGTAATCAGTATCCACCTCAGCCCCAGCCTGTCTGATGATGTAATCAGTATCCACCTCAGCCCCAGCCTGTCTGTTGATGTAATCAGTATCTACCTCAGCCCAGCCTGTCTGTTGATGTAATCAGTATCCACCTCAGCCCCAGCCTGTCTGTTGATGTAATCAGTATCTACCTCAGCCCCAGCCTGTCTGATGATGTAATCAGTATCCACCTCAGCCCCAGCCTGTCTGATGATGCAATCAGTATCCACCTCAGCCCAGCCTGTCTGTTGATGTAATCAGTATCCACCTCAGCCCAGCCTGTCTGTTGATGTAATCAGTATCCACCTCAGCCCCAGCCTGTCTGTTGATGTAATCAGTATCCACCTCAGCCCCAGCCTGTCTGTTGATGTAATCAGTATCCACCTCAGCACAGCCAGTCTGATGATGTAATCAATATCCACCTCAGCCCCAGCCTGTCTGATGATGCAATCAGTATCTACCTCAGCCCCAGCCAGTCTGATGATGTAATCAATATCCACCTCAGCCCCAGCCAGTCTGATGATGCAGTCAGTATCTACCTCAGCCCCAGCCAGTCTGATGATGTAATCAATATCCACCTCAGCCCCAGCCTGTCTGATGATGCAGTCAGTATCTACCTCAGCCCCAGCCAGTCTGATGCTGCAGTCAGTCACTCTATGCCAGGCCTGGGCAATTATTTTCCATGGAGGGCTATATTTTTGCCATCGCGGGCCAGAATCATATTACAGGATTATACATCATGTGTATGACTGTGTTGACAGATATATCTACTGTAAATCACATCCAGATATGCTACTTATTTAACTTTTTTAACATGCACAGAAATAAACCACATCCATGTTCTCCTTTTGGTAGGTATTTTCATTATTAAACATGCAATGAACTACACGGAGGGAAAAGTACAGTTTCTGACGTCGCTATGCGAAGGATTGCTGAGAGGTGAGAGTCAGTAAGAGATGATCTGTGCCTTGACTTGTTATATTTCATAATTGAAAATGTCTGTTCACATACAGTGGCTTGCGAAAGTATTCACCCCCTTGGCATTTTTCCTATTTTGTTGCCGTACAACCTGGAATTAAAATAGATTTTGGGGGGGTTTGTATCATTTGATTTACACAACATGCCTACCACTTTGAAGATGCAAAACAAAATGTGAAACAAAGTAGAAATAAGACAAAAAAACTGAAAACTTGAGCGTGCATAACTATTCACCCCCCAAAGTCAATACTTTGTAGAGCCACCTTTTGCAGCAATTACAACTGCAAGTCTCTTGGGGTATGTCTCTATAAGCTTGGCACATTTAGCCACTGGCAATTTTGCTCATTCTTCAAGGCAAAACTGCTCCAGCTCCTTCAAGTTGGTTGGGTTCCGCTGGTGTACAGCAATCTTTAAGTCATACCACAGATGCTCAATTGGATTGAGGTCTGGGCTTTGACTAGGTCATTCCAAGACATTTAAATGTTTCCCCTTAAACCACTCAAGTGTTGCTTTAGCAGTATGCTTAGGGTCATTGTCCTGGTGAACTTCCGTCCCAGTCTCAAATCTCTGGAAGACTGAAATAGGTTTCCCTCAAGAATCTCCCTGTATTTAGCGCCATCCATCATTCCTTCAATTCTGACCAGTTTCCTAGTCCCTGCCAATGAAAAACATCCACAACGCATAATGCTGCCACCACCATGCTTCACTGTGGGGATGGTGTTCTAGGGGTGATGAGAGGTGTTGGGTTTGCGCCAGACATAGTGTTTTCCTTGATGGACAAAAAGCTCGATTTTAGTCTCATCTGACCAGAGTACCTTCTTCCATATGTTTGGGGAGTCTCCCACATGACATGCCTTTTGGCGAACACCAAACGTGTTTTCTTATTTTGTTCTTTAAGCCATGGCTTTTTTCTGGCCACTCTTCAGTAAAGCCCAGCTCTGTGGAGTGTATGACTTAAAATGGTCCTATGGAAAGATGCTCCAATCTACGCTGTGGAGCTTTGCATCTCCTTCAGGGTTATCTTTGTTCTCTCTGTTGCCTCTCTGATTAATGCCCTTGCCTGGTCCGTGAGAGTTGGTGGGCGGCCCTCTCTTGGTAGGTTTGTTTTGGTGCCATATTCTTTCAATTTTTTAATAATGGATTTAATGGTGCTCCGTGGGATGATCAAAGTTTTGGATATTTCTTTATAACCCAACCCTGATCTGTACTTCTCCACAACTTTGTCCCTGACCTGTTTGGAGAGCTTCTTGGTCTTGGTGGTACCCCTTGCTTAGTGGTACCCCTTGCTTAGTGGTACCCCTTGCTTAGTGGTGTTGCAGACTCTGGGGCCTTTCAGAGGTGTATATATACTGAGATCATGTGACAGACCATGTGACACTTAGTTTACACAGAAGTGGACTTTATTTAACTAATTATGTGACTTCTGAAGGTAAATGGTTGAACCAGATCTTTTTTATGGGATTCATTGCAAAGGGGATGAATACATACAGTTGAAGTCAGAAGTTTGCATACACTTAGGTTGGAGTCATTAAAACTCGTTTTTTCAACCACTCCACACATTTCTTGTTAACAAACTATAGTTTTGGCAAGTCGGTTAGGACATCTACTTTGTGCATGACACAAGTCATTTTTCCAACAATTGTTTAGAGACAGATTATTTCACTTATAACTCACTGTATCACAATTCGAGTGGGTCAGAGGTTTACATAGGGTTGACTGTGCCTTTAAACAGCTTGGAAAATTCCAGAAAATGATGTCATGGCTTTAGAAGCTTCTGATAGGCTAATTGACATCATTTGAGTCAATTGAAGGTGTACCTGTGGATGTATTTCAAGGCCTACCTTCAAACTCAGTGTCTCTTTGCTTGACATCATTGGAAAATCAAAAGAAATCAGCCAAGACCTCAGAAAAAGAATTGTGGACCTCCACAAGTCTGGTTCATCCTTGGGAGCAATTTCCAAATACCTAAAGGTACCACGTTCATCTGTACAAACAATAGTACGCAAGTATAAACACCATGGGACCACGCACCCGTCATACCACTCAGGAAAGAGACGTATTCTGTCTCCTAGAGATGAACGTACTTTGGTGTGAAAAGTGCAAATCAATCCCAGAACAACAGCAAAGGACCTTGTAAATATGCTGGAGGAAACAGGTACAAAATGATCTATATCCACAGTAAAACAAGTCCTCGACAACCTGAAAGGCCGCTCAGCAAGGAAGAAGCCACTGCTCCAAAACCGCCATAAAAAAGCCAGACTACGGTTTGCAACTGCACATGGGGACAAAGATCGTACTTTTTGGAGAAATGTCCTCTGGTCTGATGAAACAAAAATAGAACTGTTTGGCAATAATGACCATCACTATGTTTGGAGATAAAATGGGGATGCTTGGCAAGCCGAAGAACCATCCCAACCGTGAAGCACGAGGGTGGCAGCATCATGTTGTGGGGGTGCTTTGCTGCAGGAGGGACTGGTGCACTTCACAAAATAGATGGCATCATGAGGACGGAAAATTATGTGGATGTATTGACGCAACATCTCAAGACATCAGCCAGGAAGTTAAAGCTTGGTCGCAAATAGGTCTTCCAAATGGACAATGACCCCAAGCATACTTCCAAAGTTGTGGCAAAATGGCTTAAGGACAACAAAGTCAATGTATTGGAGTAGCCATCATAAAGCCCTGACCTCAACCCTATAGCAAATTTGTGGGCAGAACTGAAAAAGTGTGTGTGAGCAAGGAGGCCTACAAACCTGACTCGGTTACACCAGCTCTGTCAGGAGGAATGGGTCAAAATTCACCCAACTTTTTGTGGGAAGCTTGTGGAACTCTACCCAAAACATTTGACCCAAGTTAAACAATTTAAAGGCAATGCTACCAAATACTAATTGAGTGTATGTAAACTTCTGACCCACTGGGAATGTGATGAAAGAAACACAAGCTGAAATAAATCATTCTCTCTACTCTCTACTCATTCTCTCTACTAAAGTGGTGATCCTAACTGACCTAAGACAGGGAATTTTTACTAGGATTAAATGTCAGGACTTGTGAAAAACTGAGTTTAAATGTATTTGTGTCACGCCCTGACCTTAGTTATCTATGTTTTCTTTATTATTTTGGTCAGGTCAGGGTGTGACGAGGGTGGGTATGCTTGTTTTATCTTGTCTAGGGTTTTTGTAGATCTAGGGTTTTTTGTAAGTCTATGTAATTGTAGGTCTATGGTGACCTGAATTGGTTCCCAATCAGAGGCAGCTGTTTATCGTTGTCTCTGATTGAGGATCCTATTTAGGTTGCCATTTTCCCTTTTGGTTTCGTGGGTTCTTGTCTATGTGTAGTTGCCTGTCAGCACTCGTTTTATATAGCTTCACGGTCGTTTTTGTTACTTTGTTGAGTGTTCTTTCTTCATTAAAATAAGAATGTATGCATATCACACTGCGCCTTGGTCTCCTCATTACAACGATCGTGACAATTTGGCTAAGGTGTATGTAAACTTCCGACTTCAACTGTATACACGCTTGTATACCACCTTTCTGTTTTTTATTTTTGAGAATATTTGAAACAAGTAATTTTTTTCATTTCTCTTCACCAATTTGGACTATTTTGTGAATGTCCATTACATGAAATCCAAATAAAAATCTATTTAAATTACAGGTTGTAATGCAACAAAATAGGAAAAACGCCAAGGGGGATGAATACTTTTGCAAATCACTGTACATAAAACAGTTTTTGCGCAATTTCGAGCTAGCTACTATTTGTAACTGTGGCGTGTGTCAGCCTGTCTGTCACTGTCTGTCCTCATGCAATTGTTATTTATAGGTACCTTCAAAATAAATGTCCCACAAGCGGTGAGAGTTAAATCATAACACAAAGGCGGGTATTCATTGGGATTTTCATTTGAATAACAAATACCTTTTTCAAAACTTTACTATAGCAAATTCTCTAAGTGATCTGAGCATGATTCCGTGGGCCGTATTGAATCAGGTCGCGAGCCGCATATAGCCCCGGGCCGGCCTTTGCCCAGGCCTGGCCTAGGCCCTGGTGCGTTGATTAGTGAGGACAGTTGGGACAGTCACAGGTGGGGGCTCATGCCTTTCTACTCCCTCTGTACCTTCTAGCCAATGTCACTGACATACTACACCATGTAAAGATTCACAATTGTGCACTTCTCAGGCATTGATTAATGCATGCTAACGCAGCAGCCCGCTACAGTACAGCCCAGCATCTGTATGTGGCCCAGCATGGAGACAGCTGTGTTTAGTGGCAGCTAAAACTCACACACTCTACTCTACTGTAATATGAATGACCCAGGTCCAGTAATATGAATGACCCAGGTCCAGTAATATGAATGGCCCAGGCCAAGTAATATGAATAACCCAGGTCCAGTAATATGAATGACCCAGGTCCAGTAATATGAATGGCCCAGGCCCAGTAATATGAATGACCCAGGCCCAGTAATATGAATGGCCCAGGCCCAGTAATATGAATGGCCCAGGCCCAGTAATATGAATGATCCAGGCCTAGTCATATGAATGACCCAGGCCCAGTAAAATGAATGACCCAGGTCCAGTAATATGAATGACCCAGGCCCAGTAAAATGAATGACCCAGGCCTAGTCATATGAATGACCCAGGCCCAGTAAAATGAATGGCCCAGGCCCAGTAATATGAATGACCCAGGCCCAGTAAAATGAATGACCCAGGCCCAGTAAAATGAATGGCCCAGGCCCAGTAAAATGAATGGCCCAGTAATACGAATGGCCCAGTAATAAGAATGGCCCAGTTTACCACCATAAAACACATCAGCAGGGCTGAGGCTGGCATCTGACAAAGCCCTAGGTGACTGTATGGCTCAGTGTTAGCGCTGAGGATGCATCCCAAATGGCGCCATATTCGCTATATAGTGCACTACTTTTGACCAGAACCATATAGGGAATAGTGTGCTATTTGGTACGCAGACAGAATGTTCTGAATGTTAACGCTGGCTAGCACCACAGAAGCCTGACCTTTTCCAGTCTCTCTATGGGATCTCACATCCACTGGCTACTGTCTCTGTCCAGTATGTCACCGTCACAGCAGCTATACCACACACACTGAGGACTACCCTACACGACACGAAGCGCTGACTCGCACTCCCTTAAAATACAATCATCCTGCCGGTCTGAGAGTGGCAGGCAGACACAAACACAGCTCCACAGAAGCACATACAGAGACACTGCACCAACGTATACACGCATATAGTACATGCTTCCTATACTAAGCTACATAACTTATCTACAGCCAAAATGAGGCAGACAGCCTCTCTAATTAATCACAGTGTGTGTGTGATGTCATTTATGGCAACTGTGTTTACTGAAAGACAACAAAACACAGAGCCATTTATCACGATGGGTCTGAACATTTAGGAATGAAATGAACTGGAACCCAAACACAGGCTTTCATTCATTAGACTAATCCTAGGATTTGTCCCAAATGGCTCCCTATTCCCTTTTTTGTGCACTACTACTATACAGAGAATATGGTGCCATTTTGGATGCACTCAACAATCTGTCCCTCACCAGGAACAACAACACTTTACATATTTAGCAGACACTCTTATCAAGAGCAATTAGGGTTAAGTGCCTTGTTCAAGGGTAAATTGACATATTTTTCACCAAGGGGATTCAAACCAGCAACCTTTCGGTTAGTGGCACTACACTCTTAACCACTAGGCTACCTGCCACCTATAGCACTTAGCAGTCACTAAGCAGCTTTACATACTGTATTATGGCTACATAAGCACCACTGCACATTGCACGTACATACAGCTGTCCTCAACTTGTACTGAATGTATACTTTGCATATTGATGAGATAAATTCAACTTTAAAAAGTTGAGAGCAGCACCCCTGGAACAGAAACAGCAGTACTGAAGCTGGGCTGAAGACAATGACTGTATATATCATAGGACTGAAGCAAGGCTGAAGACAATGACTGTATATATTATAGGACTGAAGCAGGGCTGAAGACAATGACTGTATATATTATAGGACTGAAGCAGGGCTGAAGACAATGACTGTATATATCATAGGACTGAAGCAGGGCTGAAGACAATGACTGTATATATTATAGGACTGAAGCTAAAGCGTATTGATCCGATGCAAAGCAAAGCGGTCTCTGATGTCCCTATGGGAATAAGCCCAGAGACGAGCTACTGTGGAGGAACAAAAACTATGTAGGAAAACGCTGTACTGTACAATATAGATTTGTGGGGAGTGTGGATATGTTATGTTAATTCAGAGTACCATGTTTTGGTACAGTATTCCACTGCTTTGCTCTACCACCTACCACCTACCACCTAACACCTACCATCTACTACCTACCATCTACCACCTACCATCTACCTACACCATTATCTCCACTTTATTGTTGAACATGGCAGATATGTTAATACAGAGAAGATGGGGTAATAGAAGGTTTAATGAGTGAGGTTTAATCAGAGATAATGGATGCATTGTCACGACTTCCGCCGAAGTTGGCTCCCCTGCCTGTTCGGGCGGTGCTCGGCGGTCGTCGTCACCGTCCTACTAGCCGCCACCGATCCCTTTTTCGCTTGTCTGTTTGTTTTGTCTGATTAGTTGCACCTGTGTTTTTTTTGGTTTCGTAAATGAGCTTCCCTATATTTAGGAGTTTGACCCGCCCTTGTTTTGTGCGGGATTGTCTTTTGGTTACGTGCGTGTGTTTTGGGTTTTGCAAGTGTTTCCCTGCGCCCTGTATGCTCGGGCTTATCATTTTTGTGAAGTAGTAAAAAGGAATATTTATCCCAAGCGGCTCTCTCTCTGCGTCTGATTCTTTCACCCACCTAGTCCCGCGTGACATGCATCTCATCTCAGAATGAACAAAGGAAAGCTACTGATGACTTTCAATGTGGCATCTTCATTGTATAGTATGGATTTATTATGAGCTTAATTCAGTGTGTGTGTGTGTGTGTGTGTTTGTGCATTCCTGCATGCATTTGTGTGTGTGTGTGTGTGTGTGTGTGTGTGCGCGCACAGGTGAGTGTGTGTGTGTGTCATGCAAGTACACATACAGTATTTCTTATTTCTTCTCTACCACACTTTCTAATCTACAGAACACCATTACTGCCAGTAAATAACACCACCCACTTTGTAATCTACAGAACACCATTACTGTCAGTGAATATCACCACACACTTTCTAATCTACAGAACACCATTACTGTCAGTGAATATCACCACCCACTTTCTAATCTACAGAACACCATTACTGCCAGTGAATATCACCACCCACTTTCTAATCTACAGAACACCATTACTGCCAGTGAATATCACCACCCACTTTCTAATCTACAGAACACCACTACTGCCAGTGAATATCACCACCCACTTACTCATCTACAGAACACCATTACTGCCAGTGAATATCCCCACCCACTCTCTAATCTACAGAACACCATTACTGCCAGTGAATAACACCACCCACTTTCTAATCTACAGAACACCATTACTGCCAGTGAATATCACCACCCACTTTCTAATCTACAGAACACCATTACTGCCAGTGAATATCACCACCCACTTTCTAATCTACAGAACACCATTACTGCCAGTGAATATCACCACCCACTTTCTAATCTACAGAACGCCATTACTGTCACTGAATATCAACACCCACTTTCTAATCTACAGAACACCATTATTGTCAGTGAATATCACCACCCACTTTCTAATCTACAGAACACCATTACTGCCAGTGAATATCACCACCCACTTTCTAATCTACAGAACACCATCACTGCCAGTGAATATCACCACACACTTTATAATCTACAGAACACTATTACTGCCAGTGAATAACACCACCCACTTTCTAATCTACAGAACACCATTACTGCCAGTGAATAACACCACCCACTTTCTAATCTACAGAACATCATTACTGCCAGTGAATATGACCACCCACTTTCTAATCTACAGAACACCATTACTGCCAGTGAATAACACCACCCACTTTCTAATCTACAGAACACAATTACTGCCAGTGAAAAACACCACCCACTTTCTAATCTACAGAACACTATTACTGCCAGTGAATAACACCACCCACTTTCTAATCTACAGAACACCATTACTGCCAGTGAATATCACCACCCACTTTCTAATCTTCAGAACACCATTACTGCCAGTGAATAACACCACCCACTTTCTAATCTCCAGAACACCATTACTGCCAGTGAATAACACCACCCACTTTCTAATCTACAGAACACCATTACTGCCAGTGAATAACACCACCCACTTTCTAATCTTCAGAACACCATTACTGCCAGTGAATATCACCACCCACTTTCTAATCTTCAGAACACCATTACTGCCAGTGAATAACACCACCCACTTTCTAATCTACAGAACACCATTACTGCCAGTGAATATCACCACCCACTTTCTAATCTACAGAACACCATTACTGTCAGTGAATAACACCACCCACTCTCTAATCTACAGAACACCATTACTGCCAGTGAATAACACCACCCACTTTCTAATCTACAGAACACCATTACTGCCAGTGAATATCACCACCCACTTTCTAATCTACAGAACATCATTACTGCCAGTGAATATCACCACCCACTTTCTAATCTACAGAACACCATTACTGCCAGTGAATATCACCACCCACTTTCTAATCTACAGAACACCATTATTGTCAGTGAATATCACCACCCACTTTCTAATCTACAGAACACCATTACTGTCAGTGAATATCACCACCCACTTTCTAATCTACAGAACACCATTACTGCCAGTGAATATCACCACCCACTTTCTAATCTACAGAACACCATCACTGCCAGTGAATATCACCACACACTTTATAATCTACAGAACACTATTACTGCCAGTGAATAACACCACCCACTTTCTAATCTACAGAACACCATTACTGCCAGTGAATAACACCACCCACTTTCTAATCTACAGAACATCATTACTGCCAGTGAATATGACCACCCACTTTCTAATCTACAGAACACCATTACTGCCAGTGAATAACACCACCCACTTTCTAATCTACAGAACACAATTACTGCCAGTGAAAAACACCACCCACTTTCTAATCTACAGAACACTATTACTGCCAGTGAATAACACCACCCACTTTCTAATCTACAGAACACCATTACTGCCAGTGAATATCACCACCCACTTTCTAATCTTCAGAACACCATTACTGCCAGTGAATAACACCACCCACTTTCTAATCTTCAGAACACCATTACTGCCAGTGAATAACACCACCCACTTTCTAATCTACAGAACACCATTACTGCCAGTGAATAACACCACCCACTTTCTAATCTTCAGAACACCATTACTGCCAGTGAATATCACCACCCACTTTCTAATCTTCAGAACACCATTACTGCCAGTGAATAACACCACCCACTTTCTAATCTACAGAACACCATTACTGCCAGTGAATATCACCACCCACTTTCTAATCTACAGAACACCATTACTGTCAGTGAATAACACCACCCACTCTCTAATCTACAGAACACCATTACTGCCAGTGAATAACACCACCCACTTTCTAATCTACAGAACACCATTACTGCCAGTGAATATCACCACCCACTTTCTAATCTACAGAACATCATTACTGCCAGTGAATATCACCACCCACTTTCTAATCTACAGAAAACCACTACTGCCAGTGAATATCACCACCCACTTTCTAATCTATAGAACACCACTACTGCCAGTGAATAACACCACCCACTTTCTAATCTATAGAACATCATTACTGCCAGTGAATATGACCACCCACTTTCTAATCTACAGAACATCATTACTGCCAGTGAATAACACCACCCACTTTCTAATCTACAGAACACCATTACTGCCAGTGAATATGACCACCCACTTTCTAATCTACAGAACAACATTACTGCCAGTGAATATCACCACCCACTTTCTAATCTACAGAATACTATTACTGCTAGTGAATATCACCACCCACCTTCTAATCTACGGAACACCATTACTGCCAGTGAATGTGACAACCCACTTTCTAATCTACAGAACACCATTACTGCCAGTGAATATCCCCACCCACTTTCTAATCTACAGAACACCATTACTGCCAGTGAATATCACCACCCACTTTCTAATCTACAGAACACCACTACTGCCAGTGAATAACACCACCCACTTTCTAATCTACAGAACACCATTACTGCCAGTGAATATCACCACCCACTTTATAATCTACAGAACATCATTACTGCCAGTGAATATGACCACCCACTTTCTAATCTACAGAATACCATTACTGCCAGTGAATATCACCACCCACTTTCTAATCTATAGAACACCACTACTGCCAGTGAATAACACCACCCACTTTCTAATCTACAGAACACCACTACTGCCAGTGAATAACAACACCCACTTTCTAATCTACAGAACACCATTACTGTCAGTGAATATCAACACCCACTTTCTAATCTACAGAACACCATTACTGCCAGTGATTATGACCACCCACTTTCTAATCTACAGAACACCATTACTGTCAGTGAATATCACCACCCACTTTCTAATCTACAGAACACCATTACTGCCAGTGAATAACACCACCCACTTTCTAATCTACAGAACACCATCACTGCCAGTGAATATCACCACACACTTTATAATCTACAGAACACCATTACTGCCAGTGAATAACACCACCCACCTTCTAATCTACAGAACACCATTACTGCCAGTGAATAACACCACACACTTTCTAATCTACAGAACATCATTACTGCCAGTGAATATGACCACCCACTTTTTAATCTACAGAACACCATTACTGCCAGTGAATAACACCACCCACGTTCTAATCTACAGAACACCATTACTGCCAATGAATAACACCACCCACGTTCTAATCTACAGAACACCATTACTGCCAGTGAATAACACCACCCACTTTCTAATCTACAGAACACCATTACTGCCAGTGAATATCACCACCCACTTTCTAATCTTCAGAACACCATTACTGCCAGTGAATAACACCACCCACTCTCTGATCTACAGAACACCATTACTGCCAGTGAATATCACCACCCACTTTCTAATCTACAGAACACCATTACTGTCAGTGAATATCACCACCCACTTTCTAATCTACAGAACACCATTACTGCCAGTGAATAACACCACCCACTTTCTAATCTACAGAACACCATCACTGCCAGTGAATATCACCACACACTTTATAATCTACAGAACACCATTACTGCCAGTGAATAACACCACCCACCTTCTAATCTACAGAACACCATTACTGCCAGTGAATAACACCACACACTTTCTAATCTACAGAACATCATTACTGCCAGTGAATATGACCACCCACTTTTTAATCTACAGAACACCATTACTGCCAGTGAATAACACCACCCACTTTCTAATCTACAGAACACCATTACTGCCAATGAATAACACCACCCACGTTCAAATCTACAGAACACCATTACTGCCAGTGAATAACACCACCCACTTTCTAATCTACAGAACACCATTACTGCCAGTGAATATCACCACCCACTTTCTAATCTTCAGAACACCATTACTGCCAGTGAATAACACCACCCACTCTCTGATCTACAGAACACCATTACTGCCAGTGAATAACACCACCCACTTTCTATTCTACAGAACACCATTACTGCCAGTGAATAACACCACCCACTCTCTAATCTACAGAACACCATTACTGCCAGTGAATATCACCACCCACTTTCTAATCTACAGAACAACATTACTGCCAGTGAATATCACCACCCACTTTCTAATCTACAGAATACTATTACTGCTAGTGAATATCACCACCCACCTTCTAATCTACGGAACACCATTACTGCCAGTGAATATGACAACCAACTTTCTAATCTACAGAACACCATTACTGCCAGTGAAATTCCCCACCCACTTTCTAATCTACAGAACACCATTACTGCCAGTGAATATCACCACTCACTTTCTAATCTACAGAACACCACTACTGCCAGTGAATAACACCACCCACTTTCTAATCTACAGAACACCATTACTGCCAGTGAATATCACCACCCACTTTCTAATCTACAGAACACCATTACTGCCAGTGAATATGACCACCCACTTTCTAATCTACAGAATACCATTACTGCCAGTGAATATCACCACCCACTTTCTAATCTATAGAACACCACTACTGCCAGTGAATAACACCACCCACTTTCTAATCTACAGAACACCACTACTGCCAGTGAATAACAACACCCACTTTCTAATCTACAGAACACCATTAATGTCAGTGAATATCAACACCCACTTTCTAATCTACAGAACACCATTACTGCCAGTGAATAACACCACCCACGTTCTAATCTACAGAACACCATTACTGCCAGTGAATAACACCACCCACTTTCTAATCTACAGAACACCATTACTGCCAGTGAATATCACCACCCACTTTCTAATCTTCAGAACACCATTACTGCCAGTGAATAACACCACCCACTCTCTGATCTACAGAACACCATTACTGCCAGTGAATATCACCACCCACTTTCTAATCTACAGAACACCATTACTGCCAGTGAATAACACCACCCACTCTCTAATCTACAGAACACCATTACTGCCAGTGAATATCACCACCCACTTTCTAATCTACAGAACATCATTACTGCCAGTGAATATCACCACCCACTTTCTAATCTACAGAACACCATCACGGACAGTGAATAACACCACCCACTTTCTAATCTACAGAACATCATTACTGCCAGTGAATATGACCACCCACTTTCTAATCTACAGAACACCATTACTGCCAGTGAATATTCCCACCCATTTTCTAATCTACAGAACACCATTACTGCCAGTGAATAACACCACCCACTTTCTAATCTACAGAACACCATTACTGCCAGTGAATATCACCACCCACTCTCTGATCTACAGAACACCATTACTGCCAGTGAATATCACCACCCACTTTCTAATCTACAGAACACCATTACTGTCAGTGAATATCACCACCCACTTTCTAATCTACAGAACACCATTACTGCCAGTGAATAACACCACCCACTTTCTAATCTACAGAACACCATCACTGCCAGTGAATATCACCACACACTTTATAATCTACAGAACACCATTACTGCCAGTGAATAACACCACCCACCTTCTAATCTACAGAACACCATTACTGCCAGTGAATAACACCACACACTTTCTAATCTACAGAACATCATTACTGCCAGTGAATATGACCACCCACTTTTTAATCTACAGAACACCATTACTGCCAGTGAATAACACCACCCACTTTCTAATCTACAGAACACCATTACTGCCAATGAATAACACCACCCACGTTCTAATCTACAGAACACCATTACTGCCAGTGAATAACACCACCCACTTTCTAATCTACAGAACACCATTACTGCCAGTGAATATCACCACCCACTTTCTAATCTTCAGAACACCATTACTGCCAGTGAATAACACCACCCACTCTCTGATCTACAGAACACCATTACTGCCAGTGAATAACACCACCCACTTTCTAATCTACAGAACACCATTACTGCCAGTGAATAACACCACCCACTCTCTAATCTACAGAACACCATTACTGCCAGTGAATATCACCACCCACTTTCTAATCTACAGAACAACATTACTGCCAGTGAATATCACCACCCACTTTCTAATCTACAGAATACTATTACTGCTAGTGAATATCACCACCCACCTTCTAATCTACGGAACACCATTACTGCCAGTGAATATGACAACCAACTTTCTAATCTACAGAACACCATTACTGCCAGTGAAATTCCCCACCCACTTTCTAATCTACAGAACACCATTACTGCCAGTGAATATCACCACTCACTTTCTAATCTACAGAACACCACTACTGCCAGTGAATAACACCACCCACTTTCTAATCTACAGAACACCATTACTGCCAGTGAATATCACCACCCACTTTCTAATCTACAGAACACCATTACTGCCAGTGAATATGACCACCCACTTTCTAATCTACAGAATACCATTACTGCCAGTGAATATCACCACCCACTTTCTAATCTATAGAACACCACTACTGCCAGTGAATAACACCACCCACTTTCTAATCTACAGAACACCACTACTGCCAGTGAATAACAACACCCACTTTCTAATCTACAGAACACCATTAATGTCAGTGAATATCAACACCCACTTTCTAATCTACAGAACACCATTACTGCCAGTGAATAACACCACCCACGTTCTAATCTACAGAACACCATTACTGCCAGTGAATAACACCACCCACTTTCTAATCTACAGAACACCATTACTGCCAGTGAATATCACCACCCACTTTCTAATCTTCAGAACACCATTACTGCCAGTGAATAACACCACCCACTCTCTGATCTACAGAACACCATTACTGCCAGTGAATATCACCACCCACTTTCTAATCTACAGAACACCATTACTGCCAGTGAATAACACCACCCACTCTCTAATCTACAGAACACCATTACTGCCAGTGAATATCACCACCCACTTTCTAATCTACAGAACATCATTACTGCCAGTGAATATCACCACCCACTTTCTAATCTACAGAACACCATCACGGACAGTGAATAACACCACCCACTTTCTAATCTACAGAACATCATTACTGCCAGTGAATATGACCACCCACTTTCTAATCTACAGAACACCATTACTGCCAGTGAATATTCCCACCCATTTTCTAATCTACAGAACACCATTACTGCCAGTGAATAACACCACCCACTTTCTAATCTACAGAACACCATTACTGCCAGTGAATATCACCACCCACTCTCTGATCTACAGAACACCATTACTGCCAGTGAATATCACCACCCACTTTCTAATCTACAGAACACCATTACTGTCAGTGAATATCACCACCCACTTTCTAATCTACAGAACACCATTACTGCCAGTGAATAACACCACCCACTTTCTAATCTACAGAACACCATCACTGCCAGTGAATATCACCACACACTTTATAATCTACAGAACACCATTACTGCCAGTGAATAACACCACCCACCTTCTAATCTACAGAACACCATTACTGCCAGTGAATAACACCACACACTTTCTAATCTACAGAACATCATTACTGCCAGTGAATATGACCACCCACTTTTTAATCTACAGAACACCATTACTGCCAGTGAATAACACCACCCACTTTCTAATCTACAGAACACCATTACTGCCAATGAATAACACCACCCACGTTCTAATCTACAGAACACCATTACTGCCAGTGAATAACACCACCCACTTTCTAATCTACAGAACACCATTACTGCCAGTGAATATCACCACCCACTTTCTAATCTTCAGAACACCATTACTGCCAGTGAATAACACCACCCACTCTCTGATCTACAGAACACCATTACTGCCAGTGAATATCACCACCCACTTTCTAATCTACAGAACACCATTACTGCCAGTGAATAACACCACCCACTCTCTAATCTACAGAACACCATTACTGCCAGTGAATATCACCACCCACTTTCTAATCTACAGAACAACATTACTGCCAGTGAATATCACCACCCACTTTCTAATCTACAGAATACTATTACTGCTAGTGAATATCACCACCCACCTTCTAATCTACGGAACACCATTACTGCCAGTGAATATGACAACCAACTTTCTAATCTACAGAACACCATTACTGCCAGTGAATATCCCCACCCACTTTCTAATCTACAGAACACCATTACTGCCAGTGAATATCACCACTCACTTTCTAATCTACAGAACACCACTACTGCCAGTGAATAACACCACCCACTTTCTAATCTACAGAACACCATTACTGCCAGTGAATATCACCACCCACTTTCTAATCTACAGAACACCATTACTGCCAGTGAATATGACCACCCACTTTCTAATCTACAGAATACCATTACTGCCAGTGAATATCACCATCCACTTTCTAATCTATAGAACACCACTACAGCCAGTGAATAACACCACCCACTTTCTAATCTACAGAACACCACTACTGCCAGTGAATAACAACACCCACTTTCTAATCTACAGAACACCATTACTGTCAGTGAATATCAACACCCACTTAATAATCTACAGAACACCATTACTGCCAGTGAATAACACCACCCACGTTCTAATCTACAGAACACCATTACTGCCAGTGAATAACACCACCCACTTTCTAATCTACAGAACACCATTACTGCCAGTGAATATCACCACCCACTTTCTAATCTTCAGAACACCATTACTGCCAGTGAATAACACCACCCACTCTCTGATCTACAGAACACCATTACTGCCAGTGAATATCACCACCCACTTTCTAATCTACAGAACACCATTACTGCCAGTGAATAACACCACCCACTCTCTAATCTACAGAACACCATTACTGCCAGTGAATATCACCACCCACTTTCTAATCTACAGAATACCATCACGGACAGTGAATAACACCACCCACTTTCTAATCTACAGAACATCATTACTGCCAGTGAATATGACCACCCACTTTCTAATCTACAGAACACCATTACTGCCAGTGAATATTCCCACCCATTTTCTAATCTACAGAACACCATTACTGCCAGTGAATAACACCACCCACTTTCTAATCTACAGAACACCATTACTGCCAGTGAATATCACCACCCACTTTCTAATCTACAGAACACCATTACTGCCAGTGAATATGACCACCCACTTTCTAATCTACAGAACAACATTACTGCCAGTGAATATCACCACCCACTTTCTAATCTACAGAATACTATTTCTGCTAGTGAATATCACCACCCACCTTCTAATCTACGGAACACCATTACTGCCAGTGAATATGACAACCCACTTTCTAATCTACAGAACACCATTACTGCCAGTGAATATCCCCACCCACTTTATAATCTACAGAACACCACTACTGCCAGTGAATAACACCACCCACTTTCTAATCTACAGAATACCATTACTGCCAGTGAATATCACCACCCACTTTCTAATCTATAGAACACCACTACTGCCAGTGAATAACACCACCCACTTTCTAATCTACAGAACACCACTACTGCCAGTGAATATCACCACCCACTTTCTAATCTATAGAACACCACTACTGCCAGTGAATAACACCACCCACTTTCTAATCTATAGAACACCACTACTGCCAGTGAATAACACCACCCACTTTCTAATCTACAGAACACCACTACTGCCAGTGAATAACAACACCCACTTTCTAATCTACAGAACACCATTACTGTCAGTGAATATCAACACCCACTTTCTAATCTACAGAACACCATTACTGCCAGTGAATAACACCACCCACGTTCTAATCTACAGAACACCATTACTGCCAGTGAATAACACCACCCACTTTCTAATCTACAGAACACCATTACTGCCAGTGAATATCACCACCCACTTTCTAATCTTCAGAACACCATTACTGCCAGTGAATAACACCACCCACTCTCTGATCTACAGAACACCATTACTGCCAGTGAATATCACCACCCACTTTCTAATCTACAGAACACCATTACTGCCAGTGAATAACACCACCCACTCTCTAATCTACAGAACACCATTACTGCCAGTGAATATCACCACCCACTTTCTAATCTACAGAACATCATTACTGCCAGTGAATATCACCACCCACTTTCTAATCTACAGAACACCATCACGGACAGTGAATAACACCACCCACTTTCTAATCTACAGAACATCATTACTGCCAGTGAATATGACCACCCACTTTCTAATCTACAGAACACCATTACTGCCAGTGAATATTCCCACCCATTTTCTAATCTACAGAACACCATTACTGCCAGTGAATAACACCACCCACTTTCTAATCTACAGAACACCATTACTGCCAGTGAATATCACCACCCACTTTCTAATCTACAGAACACCATTACTGCCAGTGAATATGACCACCCACTTTCTAATCTACAGAACAACATTACTGCCAGTGAATATCACCACCCACTTTCTAATCTACAGAATACTATTTCTGCTAGTGAATATCACCACCCACCTTCTAATCTACGGAACACCATTACTGCCAGTGAATATGACAACCCACTTTCTAATCTACAGAACACCATTACTGCCAGTGAATATCCCCACCCACTTTATAATCTACAGAACACCACTACTGCCAGTGAATAACACCACCCACTTTCTAATCTACAGAATACCATTACTGCCAGTGAATATCACCACCCACTTTCTAATCTATAGAACACCACTACTGCCAGTGAATAACACCACCCACTTTCTAATCTACAGAACACCACTACTGCCAGTGAATATCACCACCCACTTTCTAATCTATAGAACACCACTACTGCCAGTGAATAACACCACCCACTTTCTAATCTATAGAACACCACTACTGCCAGTGAATATCCCCACCCACTTTCTAATCTACAGAACACCACTACTGCCAGTGAATATCCACACCCACTTTCTAATCTACAGAACACCACTACTGCCAGTGAATATCACCACCCACTTTCTAATCTATAGAACACCACTACTGCCAGTGAATAACACCACCCACGTTCTAATCTACAGAACACCATTACTGCCAGTGAATAACACCACCCACTCTCTGATCTACAGAACACCATTACTGCCAGTGAATATCACCACCCACTTTCTAATCTACAGAACACCATTACTGCCAGTGAATAACACCACCCACTGTCTAATCTACAGAACACCATTACTGCCAGTGAATATCACCACCCACTTTCTAATCTACAGAACATCATTACTGCCAGTGAATATCACCACCCACTTTCTAATCTACAGAACACCATTACTGCCAGTGAATAACACCACCCACTTTCTAATCTACAGAACACCATTACTGCCAGTGAATATCACCACCCACTTTCTAATCTACAGAACACCATTACTGCCAGTGAATATGACCACCCACTTTCTAATCTACAGAACAACATTACTGCCAGTGAATATCACCACCCACTTTCTAATCTACAGAATACTATTTCTGCTAGTGAATATCACCACCAACCTTCTAATCTACGGAACACCATTACTGCCAGTGAATATGACAACCCACTTTCTAATCTACAGAACACCATTACTGCCAGTGAATATCCCCACCCACTTTATAATCTACAGAACACCACTACTGCCAGTGAATAACACCACCCACTTTCTAATCTACAGAACACCACTACTGCCAGTGAATAACAACACCCACTTTCTAATCTACAGAACACCATTACTGTCAGTGAATATCAACACCCACTTTCTAATCTACAGAACACCATTACTGCCAGTGAATAACACCACCCACGTTCTAATCTACAGAACACCATTACTGCCAGTGAATAACACCACCCACTTTCTAATCTACAGAACACCATTACTGCCAGTGAATATCACCACCCACTTTCTAATCTTCAGAACACCATTACTGCCAGTGAATAACACCACCCACTCTCTGATCTACAGAACACCATTACTGCCAGTGAATATCACCACCCACTTTCTAATCTATAGAACACCACTACTGCCAGTGAATAACACCACCCACTTTCTAATCTACAGAACACCACTACTGCCAGTGAATATCACCACCCACTTTCTAATCTATAGAACACCACTACTGCCAGTGAATAACACCACCCACTTTCTAATCTATAGAACACCACTACTGCCAGTGAATATCCCCACCCACTTTCTAATCTACAGAACACCACTACTGCCAGTGAATATCCACACCCACTTTCTAATCTACAGAACACCACTACTGCCAGTGAATATCACCACCCACTTTCTAATCTATAGAACACCACTACTGCCAGTGAATAACACCACCCACGTTCTAATCTACAGAACACCATTACTGCCAGTGAATAACACCACCCACTCTCTGATCAACAGAACACCATTACTGCCAGTGAATATCACCACCCACTTTCTAATCTACAGAACACCATTACTGCCAGTGAATAACACCACCCACTCTCTAATCTACAGAACACCATTACTGCCAGTGAATATCACCACCCACTTTCTAATCTACAGAACATCATTACTGCCAGTGAATATCACCACCCACTTTCTAATCTACAGAACACCATTACTGCCAGTGAATATCCCCACCCACTTTATAATCTACAGAACACCACTACTGCCAGTGAATAACACCACCCACTTTCTAATCTACAGAACACCACTACTGCCAGTGAATAACACCACCCACTCTCTAATCTACAGAACACCATTACTGCCAGTGAATAACACCACCCACTCTCTGATCTACAGAACACCATTACTGCCAGTGAATATCACCACCCACTTTCTAATCTACAGAACACCATTACTGCCAGTGAATAACACCACCCACTCTCTAATCTACAGAACACCATTACTGCCAGTGAATATCACCACCCACTTTCTAATCTACAGAACATCATTACTGCCAGTGAATATCACCACCCACTTTCTAATCTACAGAACACCATCACGGACAGTGAATAACACCACCCACTTTCTAATCTACAGAACATCATTACTGCCAGTGAATATGACCACCCACTTTCTAATCTACAGAACACCATTACTGCCAGTGAATATTCCCACCCATTTTCTAATCTACAGAACACCATTACTGCCAGTGAATAACACCACCCACTTTCTAATCTACAGAACACCATTACTGCCAGTGAATATCACCACCCACTTTCTAATCTACAGAACACCATTACTGCCAGTGAATATGACCACCCACTTTCTAATCTACAGAACAACATTACTGCCAGTGAATATCACCACCCACTTTCTAATCTACAGAATACTATTTCTGCTAGTGAATATCACCACCCACCTTCTAATCTACGGAACACCATTACTGCCAGTGAATATGACAACCCACTTTCTAATCTACAGAACACCATTACTGCCAGTGAATATCCCCACCCACTTTATAATCTACAGAACACCACTACTGCCAGTGAATAACACCACCCACTTTCTAATCTACAGAATACCATTACTGCCAGTGAATATCACCACCCACTTTCTAATCTATAGAACACCACTACTGCCAGTGAATAACACCACCCACTTTCTAATCTACAGAACACCACTACTGCCAGTGAATATCACCACCCACTTTCTAATCTATAGAACACCACTACTGCCAGTGAATAACACCACCCACTTTCTAATCTATAGAACACCACTACTGCCAGTGAATATCCCCACCCACTTTCTAATCTACAGAACACCACTACTGCCAGTGAATATCCACACCCACTTTCTAATCTACAGAACACCACTACTGCCAGTGAATATCACCACCCACTTTCTAATCTATAGAACACCACTACTGCCAGTGAATAACACCACCCACGTTCTAATCTACAGAACACCATTACTGCCAGTGAATAACACCACCCACTCTCTGATCTACAGAACACCATTACTGCCAGTGAATATCACCACCCACTTTCTAATCTACAGAACACCATTACTGCCAGTGAATAACACCACCCACTGTCTAATCTACAGAACACCATTACTGCCAGTGAATATCACCACCCACTTTCTAATCTACAGAACATCATTACTGCCAGTGAATATCACCACCCACTTTCTAATCTACAGAACACCATTACTGCCAGTGAATAACACCACCCACTTTCTAATCTACAGAACACCATTACTGCCAGTGAATATCACCACCCACTTTCTAATCTACAGAACACCATTACTGCCAGTGAATATGACCACCCACTTTCTAATCTACAGAACAACATTACTGCCAGTGAATATCACCACCCACTTTCTAATCTACAGAATACTATTTCTGCTAGTGAATATCACCACCAACCTTCTAATCTACGGAACACCATTACTGCCAGTGAATATGACAACCCACTTTCTAATCTACAGAACACCATTACTGCCAGTGAATATCCCCACCCACTTTATAATCTACAGAACACCACTACTGCCAGTGAATAACACCACCCACTTTCTAATCTACAGAACACCACTACTGCCAGTGAATAACAACACCCACTTTCTAATCTACAGAACACCATTACTGTCAGTGAATATCAACACCCACTTTCTAATCTACAGAACACCATTACTGCCAGTGAATAACACCACCCACGTTCTAATCTACAGAACACCATTACTGCCAGTGAATAACACCACCCACTTTCTAATCTACAGAACACCATTACTGCCAGTGAATATCACCACCCACTTTCTAATCTTCAGAACACCATTACTGCCAGTGAATAACACCACCCACTCTCTGATCTACAGAACACCATTACTGCCAGTGAATATCACCACCCACTTTCTAATCTATAGAACACCACTACTGCCAGTGAATAACACCACCCACTTTCTAATCTACAGAACACCACTACTGCCAGTGAATATCACCACCCACTTTCTAATCTATAGAACACCACTACTGCCAGTGAATAACACCACCCACTTTCTAATCTATAGAACACCACTACTGCCAGTGAATATCCCCACCCACTTTCTAATCTACAGAACACCACTACTGCCAGTGAATATCCACACCCACTTTCTAATCTACAGAACACCACTACTGCCAGTGAATATCACCACCCACTTTCTAATCTATAGAACACCACTACTGCCAGTGAATAACACCACCCACGTTCTAATCTACAGAACACCATTACTGCCAGTGAATAACACCACCCACTCTCTGATCAACAGAACACCATTACTGCCAGTGAATATCACCACCCACTTTCTAATCTACAGAACACCATTACTGCCAGTGAATAACACCACCCACTCTCTAATCTACAGAACACCATTACTGCCAGTGAATATCACCACCCACTTTCTAATCTACAGAACATCATTACTGCCAGTGAATATCACCACCCACTTTCTAATCTACAGAACACCATTACTGCCAGTGAATATCCCCACCCACTTTATAATCTACAGAACACCACTACTGCCAGTGAATAACACCACCCACTTTCTAATCTACAGAACACCACTACTGCCAGTGAATAACAACACCCACTTTCTAATCTACAGAACACCATTACTGTCAGTGAATATCAACACCCACTTTCTAATCTACAGAACACCATTACTGCCAGTGAATAACACCACCCACGTTCTAATCTACAGAACACCATTACTGCCAGTGAATAACACCACCCACTTTCTAATCTACAGAACACCATTACTGCCAGTGAATATCCCCACCCACTTTATAATCTACAGAACACCACTACTGCCAGTGAATAACACCACCCACTTTCTAATCTACAGAACACCACTACTGCCAGTGAATAACAACACCCACTTTCTAATCTACAGAACACCATTACTGTCAGTGAATATCAACACCCACTTTCTAATCTACAGAACACCATTACTGCCAGTGAATAACACCACCCACGTTCTAATCTACAGAACACCATTACTGCCAGTGAATAACACCACCCACTTTCTAATCTACAGAACACCATTACTGCCAGTGAATATCACCACCCACTTTCTAATCTTCAGAACACCATTACTGCCAGTGAATAACACCACCCACTCTCTGATCTACAGAACACCATTACTGCCAGTGAATATCACCACCCACTTTCTAATCTATAGAACACCACTACTGCCAGTGAATAACACCACCCACTTTCTAATCTACAGAACACCACTACTGCCAGTGAATATCACCACCCACTTTCTAATCTATAGAACACCACTACTGCCAGTGAATAACACCACCCACTTTCTAATCTATAGAACACCACTACTGCCAGTGAATATCCCCACCCACTTTCTAATCTACAGAACACCACTACTGCCAGTGAATATCCACACCCACTTTCTAATCTACAGAACACCACTACTGCCAGTGAATATCACCACCCACTTTCTAATCTATAGAACACCACTACTGCCAGTGAATAACACCACCCACGTTCTAATCTACAGAACACCATTACTGCCAGTGAATAACACCACCCACTCTCTGATCAACAGAACACCATTACTGCCAGTGAATATCACCACCCACTTTCTAATCTACAGAACACCATTACTGCCAGTGAATAACACCACCCACTCTCTAATCTACAGAACACCATTACTGCCAGTGAATATCACCACCCACTTTCTAATCTACAGAACATCATTACTGCCAGTGAATATCACCACCCACTTTCTAATCTACAGAACACCATTACTGCCAGTGAATATCCCCACCCACTTTATAATCTACAGAACACCACTACTGCCAGTGAATAACACCACCCACTTTCTAATCTACAGAACACCACTACTGCCAGTGAATAACACCACCCACTTTCTAATCTACAGAACACCATTACTGTCAGTGAATATCAACACCCACTTTCTAATCTACAGAACACCATTACTGCCAGTGAATAACACCACCCACGTTCTAATCTACAGAACACCATTACTGCCAGTGAATAACACCACCCACTTTCTAATCTACAGAACACCATTACTGCCAGTGAATATCACCACCCACTTTCTAATCTTCAGAACACCATTACTGCCAGTGAATAACACCACCCACTCTCTGATCTACAGAACACCATTACTGCCAGTGAATATCACCACCCACTTTCTAATCTACAGAACACCATTACTGCCAGTGAATAACACCACCCACTCTCTAATCTACAGAACACCATTACTGCCAGTGAATATCACCACCCACTTTCTAATCTACAGAACATCATTACTGCCAGTGAATATCACCACCCACTTTCTAATCTACAAAACACCATCACGGACAGTGAATAACACCACCCACTTTCTAATCTACAGAACATCATTACTGCCAGTGAATATGACCACCCACTTTCTAATCTACAGAACACCATTACTGCCAGTGAATATCCCCACCCATTTTCTAATCTACAGAACACCATTACTGCCAGTGAATAACACCACCCACTTTCTAATCTACAGAACACTATTTCTGCTAGTGAATATCACCACCCACCTTCTAATCTACGGAACACCATTACTGCCAGTGAATATGACAACCCACTTTCTAATCTACAGAACACCATTACTGCCAGTGAATATCCCCACCCACTTTATAATCTACAGAACACCACTACTGCCAGTGAATAACACCACCCACTTTCTAATCTACAGAATACCATTACTGCCAGTGAATATCACCACCCACTTTCTAATCTATAGAACACCACTACTGCCAGTGAATAACACCACCCACTTTCTAATCTACAGAACACCACTACTGCCAGTGAATATCACCACCCACTTTCTAATCTATAGAACACCACTACTGCCAGTGAATAACACCACCCACTTTCTAATCTATAGAACACCACTACTGCCAGTGAATATCCCCACCCACTTTCTAATCTACAGAACACCACTACTGCCAGTGAATATCCACACCCACTTTCTAATCTACAGAACACCACTACTGCCAGTGAATATCACCACCCACTTTCTAATCTATAGAACACCACTACTGCCAGTGAATAACACCACCCACGTTCTAATCTACAGAACACCATTACTGCCAGTGAATAACACCACCCACTCTCTGATCTACAGAACACCATTACTGCCAGTGAATATCACCACCCACTTTCTAATCTACAGAACACCATTACTGCCAGTGAATAACACCACCCACTCTCTAATCTACAGAACACCATTACTGCCAGTGAATATCACCACCCACTTTCTAATCTACAGAACATCATTACTGCCAGTGAATATCACCACCCACTTTCTAATCTACAGAACACCATTACTGCCAGTGAATAACACCACCCACTTTCTAATCTACAGAACACCATTACTGCCAGTGAATATCACCACCCACTTTCTAATCTACAGAACACCATTACTGCCAGTGAATATGACCACCCACTTTCTAATCTACAGAACAACATTACTGCCAGTGAATATCACCACCCACTTTCTAATCTACAGAATACTATTTCTGCTAGTGAATATCACCACCAACCTTCTAATCTACGGAACACCATTACTGCCAGTGAATATGACAACCCACTTTCTAATCTACAGAACACCATTACTGCCAGTGAATATCCCCACCCACTTTATAATCTACAGAACACCACTACTGCCAGTGAATAACACCACCCACTTTCTAATCTACAGAATACCATTACTGCCAGTGAATATCACCACCCACTTTCTAATCTATAGAACACCACTACTGCCAGTGAATAACACCACCCACTTTCTAATCTACAGAACACCACTACTGCCAGTGAATATCACCACCCACTTTCTAATCTATAGAACACCACTACTGCCAGTGAATAACACCACCCACTTTCTAATCTATAGAACACCACTACTGCCAGTGAATATCCCCACCCACTTTCTAATCTACAGAACACCACTACTGCCAGTGAATATCCACACCCACTTTCTAATCTACAGAACACCACTACTGCCAGTGAATATCACCACCCACTTTCTAATCTATAGAACACCACTACTGCCAGTGAATAACACCACCCACGTTCTAATCTACAGAACGCCATTACTGCCAGTGAATAACACCACCCACTTTCTAATCTACAGAACACCATTACTGCCAGTGAATATCACCACCCACTTTCTAATCTTCAGAACACCATTACTGCCAGTGAATAACACCACCCACTCTCTAATCTACAGAACACCATTACTGCTAGTGAATATCACCACCCACTTTCTAATCTACAGAACACCATTACTGCCAGTGAATAACACCACCCACTCTCTAATCTACAGAACACCATTACTGCCAGTGAATATCACCACCCACTTTCTAATCTACAGAACATCATTACTGCCAGTGAATATCACCACCCACTTTCTAATCTACAGAACACCATCACTGACAGTGAATAACACCACCCACTTTCTAATCTACAGAACATCATTACTGCCAGTGAATATTACCACCCACTTTCTAATCTACAGAACACCATTACTGCCAGTGAATATCCCCACCCATTTTCTAATCTACAGAACACCATTACTGCCAGTGAATAACACCACCCACTTTCTAATCTACAGAACACCATTACTGCCAGTGAATATCACCACCCACTTTCTAATCTACAGAACACCATTACTGCCAGTGAATATGACCACCCACTTTCTAATCTACAGAACAACATTACTGCCAGTGAATATCACCACCCACTTTCTAATCTACAGAATACTATTACTGCTAGTGAATATCACCACCCACCTTCTAATCTACGGAACACCATTACTGCCAGTGAATATGACAACCCACTTTCTAATCTACAGAACACCATTACTGCCAGTGAATATCCCCACCCACTTTATAATCTACAGAACACCACTACTGCCAGTGAATAACACCACCCACTTTCTAATCTACAGAATACCATTACTGCCAGTGAATATCACCACCCACTTTCTAATCTATAGAACACCACTACTGCCAGTGAATAACACCACCCACTTTCTAATCTACAGAACACCACTACTGCCAGTGAATATCACCACCCACTTTCTAATCTATAGAACACCACTACTGCCAGTGAATAACACCACCCACTTTCTAATCTATAGAACACCACTACTGCCAGTGAATATCCCCACCCACTTTCTAATCTACAGAACACCACTACTGCCAGTGAATATCACCACCCACTTTCTAATCTATAGAACACCACTACTGCCAGTGAATAACACCACCCACGTTCTAATCTACAGAACACCATTACTGCCAGTGAATAACACCACCCACTCTCTGATCTACAGAACACCACTACTGCCAGTGAATATCACCACCCACTTTCTAATCTACAGAACACCATTACTGCCAGTGAATAACACCACCCACTCTCTAATCTACAGAACACCATTACTGCCAGTGAATATCACCACCCACTTTCTAATCTACAGAACATCATTACTGCCAGTGAATATCACCACCCACTTTCTAATCTACAGAACACCATTACTGCCAGTGAATAACACCACCCACTTTCTAATCTACAGAACACCATTACTGCCAGTGAATATCACCACCCACTTTCTAATCTACAGAACACCATTACTGCCAGTGAATATGACCACCCACTTTCTAATCTACAGAACAACATTACTGCCAGTGAATATCACCACCCACTTTCTAATCTACAGAATACTATTTCTGCTAGTGAATATCACCACCAACCTTCTAATCTACGGAACACCATTACTGCCAGTGAATATGACAACCCACTTTCTAATCTACAGAACACCATTACTGCCAGTGAATATCCCCACCCACTTTATAATCTACAGAACACCACTACTGCCAGTGAATAACACCACCCACTTTCTAATCTACAGAATACCATTACTGCCAGTGAATATCACCACCCACTTTCTAATCTATAGAACACCACTACTGCCAGTGAATAACACCACCCACTTTCTAATCTACAGAACACCACTACTGCCAGTGAATATCACCACCCACTTTCTAATCTATAGAACACCACTACTGCCAGTGAATAACACCACCCACTTTCTAATCTATAGAACACCACTACTGCCAGTGAATATCCCCACCCACTTTCTAATCTACAGAACACCACTACTGCCAGTGAATATCCACACCCACTTTCTAATCTACAGAACACCACTACTGCCAGTGAATATCACCTCCCACTTTCTAATCTATAGAACACCACTACTGCCAGTGAATAACACCACCCACGTTCTAATCTACAGAACACCATTACTGCCAGTGAATAACACCACCCACTTTCTAATCTACAGAACACCATTACTGCCAGTGAATATCACCACCCACTTTCTAATCTTCAGAACACGATTACTGCCAGTGAATAACACCACCCACTCTCTAATCTACAGAACACCATTACTGCTAGTGAATATCACCACCCACTTTCTAATCTACAGAACACCATTACTGCCAGTGAATAACACCACCCACTCTCTAATCTACAGAACACCATTACTGCCAGTGAATATCACCACCCACTTTCTAATCTACAGAACATCATTACTGCCAGTGAATATCACCACCCACTTTCTAATCTACAGAACACCATCACTGACAGTGAATAACACCACCCACTTTCTAATCTACAGAACATCATTACTGCCAGTGAATATTACCACCCACTTTCTAATCTACAGAACACCATTACTGCCAGTGAATATCCCCACCCATTTTCTAATCTACAGAACACCATTACTGCCAGTGAATAACACCACCCACTTTCTAATCTACAGAACACCATTACTGCCAGTGAATATCACCACCCACTTTCTAATCTACAGAACACCATTACTGCCAGTGAATATGACCACCCACTTTCTAATCTACAGAACAACATTACTGCCAGTGAATATCACCACCCACTTTCTAATCTACGGAACACCATTACTGCCAGTGAATATGACAACCCACTTTCTAATCTACAGAACACCATTACTGCCAGTGAATATCCCCACCCACTTTATAATCTACAGAACACCACTACTGCCAGTGAATAACAACACCCACTTTCTAATCTACAGAATACCATTACTGCCAGTGAATATCACCACCCACTTTCTAATCTATAGAACACCACTACTGCCAGTGAATAACACCACCCACTTTCTAATCTACAGAACACCACTACTGCCAGTGAATATCACCACCCACTTTCTAATCTATAGAACACCACTACTGCCAGTGAATAACACCACCCACGTTCTAATCTACAGAACACCATTACTGCCAGTGAATAACACCACCCACTTTCTAATCTACAGAACACCATTACTGCCAGTGAATATCACCACCCACTTTCTAATCTTCAGAACACCATTACTGCCAGTGAATAACACCACCCACTCTCTAATCTACAGAACACCATTACTGCTAGTGAATATCACCACCCACTTTCTAATCTACAGAACACCATTACTGCCAGTGAATATGACAACCCACTTTCTAATCTACAGAACACCATTACTGCCAGTGAATATCCCCACCCACTTTATAATCTACAGAACACCACTACTGCCAGTGAATAACACCACCCACTTTCTAATCTACAGAATACCATTACTGCCAGTGAATATCACCACCCACTTTCTAATCTATAGAACACCACTACTGCCAGTGAATAACACCACCCACTTTCTAATCTACAGAACACCACTACTGCCAGTGAATATCACCACCCACTTTCTAATCTATAGAACACCACTACTGCCAGTGAATAACACCACCCACTTTCTAATCTATAGAACACCACTACTGCCAGTGAATATCCCCACCCACTTTCTAATCTACAGAACACCACTACTGCCAGTGAATATCCACACCCACTTTCTAATCTACAGAACACCACTACTGCCAGTGAATAACACCACCCACTTTCTAATCTACAGAATACCATTACTGCCAGTGAATATCCCCACCCACTTTCTAATCTACAGAACACCATTACTGCCAGTGAATACGACCACCCACTTTCTAGGAGTAATTGAGCTTCACTCCAGTAAATTACTGTTTAATCACACTGGCTGTCCCTCTTAGCACTGTTAGAAAGTTTTCCTAATAGCCATCACACTCTAATTACCAACCAAGAATAAGAGGCTTTCGCTTTAGGAAGTAAACTGCTGCAGTCTTGGGTTAGGAATAATTTAAAATACTTAATCTGTGTTTGATTGAGCTTAACTGGCGTAATGCAACAATGGAAGAGCCCCCAAACATGAAACGCCACACATCTGGAACGCTACAAAAAACGCTAAAACTATTTGAAAGGTTTCAAATACTATTTGAACCCATGTTTAAGCTACAGTACTGTGTCTCCACGCAGAGGCCTTGACTTGACTTACCACTTTAATAAATGGATTTAATAAAGGTATGTAACGCTCTTCTACCTCGTCCTCCTCCTCAGACGAGGAGAGGCGAGAAGGATCGGATGACCAAAACACAGCGTGGTAATTTGACATTATATTTATTTAAAGAAAAGACGAAAAACACGGAAACACTTTAACCCACTACAAAACAACAAACTAAGTAGACAGACCTTGACTTACGAACTTACATACAACGAAGAACGCACGAACAAGTACAGACTACAAATAAATGAACGAACGAACGATACAGTCCCGTATGGTGCAATAACGACACAGACACAGGAGACAACCACCCACAACAAACAATGTGAAACCACCTACCTTAATATGGTTCTCAATCAGAGGAGATGAAAACCACCTGCCTCTAATTGAGAACCATATCAGGTCACCCATTAACCAACATAGAAACACATAACATAGAATGCCCACCCACACTCACGCCCTGACCGACTAACACATACAAAAACGACAGAAAACAGGTCAGGAACGTGACATAACCCCCCCCTCAAGGTGCGTACTCCGGACGCACCACCAAAAGTCTAGGGGAGGGTCTGGGTGGGCATCTGACCACGGTGGTGGTTCAGGCTCTGGGCGAGGTCCCCACCCCACCATAGTCAATCCCAGCTTACGTATCCCCCTCCGAATGACCACCCTCCTATTCCACCCACCTAATTTAAGGGGCAACACCGAGATAATGGCCAGCACCGGGATAAGGGGCAGCACCGGGATAAGGGGCAGCACCGGGATAAGGGGCAGCACCGGGATAAGGGGCAGCACCGGGATAAGGGCCAGCACCGGACTGAAGGACTGCAGCTCCGGACTGAGGGGCGGATCCTGGCTGGCTGGCTCTGGCGGATCCTGGCTGGCTGGCTCTGGCGGATCCTGGCTGGCTGGCTCTGGCGGATCCTGGCTGGCTGGCTTTGGCGGATCCTGGCTGGCTGGCTCTGGCGGATCCTGGCTGGCTGGCTCTGGCGGATCCTGGCTGGCTGGCAGCTCCTGGCTGGCTGGCTCTGACTGCTCATGGCTGGCTGGCTCTGGCTGCTCATGGCTCGCTGACGGCTCTGGCTGCTCATGGCTCGCTGACGGCTCTGGCTGCTCATGACTCGCTGACGGCTCTGGCTGCTCATGACTCGCTGACGGCTCTGGCTGCTCATGGCTCGCTGACGGCTCTGGCTGCTCATGGCTCGCTGACGGCTCTGTCTGCTCATGGCTTGCTAACGGCTCTGGCTGCTCATGGCTCGCTGACGGCTCTGGCAGATCCTGGCTGACTGGCGGCTCTGGCAGATCCTGGCTGGCTGACTGGCGGCTCTGGCAGATCCTGGCTGACTGGCGGCTCTGGCAGATCCTGTCTGGTTGGCGGCTCTGGCAGATCCTGTCTGGTTGGCGGCTATGGCAGATCCTGTCTGGTTGGCGGCTCTGGCAGATCCTGTCTGGTTGGCGGCTCTGGCAGATCCTGTCTGGTTGGCGGCTCTGGCAGATCCTGACTGACGAATGGCTCTAGTGGCTCCTGACTGACGAACGGCTCTGACGGCTCGGGACAGACGGGCGGCTCTAATGGCTCGGGGCAGACGGATGGCTCAGATGGCGCTGGGTAGACGGATGGCTCAGATGGCGCTGGGTAGACGGATGGCTCAGATGGCACTGGGCAGACGGATGGCTCAGATGGCACTGGGCAGACGGATGGCTCAGATGGCGCTGGGTAGACGGATGGCTCAGATGGCACTGGGCAGACGGATGGCTCAGATGGCGCTTGGCAGACGGGTGGCTCAGATGGCGCTTGGCAGACGGGCAGCTCTGGCCGGATGAGGCGCACTGTAGGCCTGGTGCGTGGTGCCGGAACTGGAGGCACCGGGCTAAGGACACGCACCTTCAGGCTAGTGCGGGGAGCAGGGACAGGGCACACTGAACTCTCAAAGCGTACTATGGGCCTGGTGCGTGGTACCGGCACTGGTGGTACCGGGCTGAGGGCACGCACATCAGGACGAGTACGGGGAGAAGGAACACTGTGTACAGGGCTCTGGAGACGCACCTGTGGCTTGGTGCGTGGTGTCGGAACAGGAGGCACCGGGCTGGAGACACGCACCATAGGGAGAGTGCGTGGAGGAGGAACAGGGCTCTGGAAACGCACTGGAAGCCTGGTGCGTGGAGTAGGCACTGGTGGTACTGGGCTGGGGCGGAAAGGTGGCGCCGGATATACCGGACCGTGCAGGCGTACTGGCTCCCTTGAGCACCGAGCCTGCCCAACCTTACCTGGTTGAATGCTCCCCGTCGCCCGCCCAGTGCGGGGAGGTGGAATAACCCGCACCGGGCTATGTAGGCGAACCGGGGACACCATGCGTAAGGCTGGTGCCATGTATGCCGGCCCGAGGAGACGCACTGGAGACCAGACGCGTTGAGCCGGCTTCATGGCACCTGGCTCAATGCCCAATCTAGCCCTACCAGTGCGGGGAGGTGGAATAACCCGCACCGGGCTATGAACACGTACAGGAGACACCGTGCGCTCTACTGCGTAACACGGTGTCTGCCCGTACTCCCGCTCTCCACGGTTAGCCTGGGAAGTGGGCGCAGGTCTCCTACCTGCCCTCGGCCCACTACCTCTTAGTCCCCCCCCAAGACATTTTTGGGGTTTCTTCACGGGCTTCCGTGCTAGCCGCGTACCTTCATACCTCCGATCTTGGGCTCTCGCTGCCTCCATCTCCTCATGAGCGCGGCGATATTCCCCAATGTAAGCCCAGTGTCCTTTTCCCTCCATTACTTCCTCCCATGTCCAGAATTCCCGTGTAGTGGACCACTGTTCGTAGTCCCGCTGCTTGGTCCGGGTTTGGTGGGTGGTTCTGTAACGCTCTTCTACCTCGTCCTCCTCCTCAGACGAGGAGAGGCGAGAAGGATCGGATGACCAAAACGCAGCGTGGTAATTTGACATTATATTTATTTAAAGAAAAGACGAAAAACACGGAAACACTTTAACCCACTACAAAACAACAAACGAAGTAGACAGACCTTGACTTACGAACTTACATACAACGAAGAACGCACGAACAAGTACAGACTACAAATAAATGAACGAACGAACAATACAGTCCCGTATGGTGCAATAACGACACAGACACAGGAGACAACCACCCACAACAAACAATGTGAAACCACCTACCTTAATATGGTTCTCAATCAGAGGAGATGAAAACCACCTGCCTCTAATTGAGAACCATATCAGGTCACCCATTAACCAACATAGAAACACATAACATAGAATGCCCACCCACACTCACGCCCTGACCGACTAACACATACAAAAACGACAGAAAACAGGTCAGGAACGTGACATAACCCCCCCCTCAAGGTGCATACTCCGGACGCACCACCAAAAGTCTAGGGGAGGGTCTGGGTGGGCATCTGACCACGGTGGTGGTTCAGGCTCTGGGCGAGGTCCCCACCCCACCATAGTCAATCCCAGCTTACGTATCCCCCTCCGAATGACCACCCTCCTATTCCACCCACCTAATTTAAGGGGCAACACCGAGATAATGGCCAGCACCGGGATAAGGGGCAGCACCGGGATAAGGGGCAGCACCGGGATAAGGGGCAGCACCGGGATAAGGGCCAGCACCGGACTGAAGGACTGCAGCTCCGGACTGAGGGGCGGATCCTGGCTGGCTGGCTCTGGCGGATCCTGGCTGGCTGGCTCTGGCAGATCCTGGCTGGCTGGCTCTGGCGGATCCTGGCTGGCTGGCTTTGGCGGATCCTGGCTGGCTGGCTCTGGCGGATCCTGGCTGGCTGGCTCTGGCGGATCCTGGCTGGCTGGCAGCTCCTGGCTGGCTGGCTCTGACTGCTCATGGCTGGCTGGCTCTGGCTGCTCATGGCTCGCTGACGGCTCTGGCTGCTCATGGCTCGCTGACGGCTCTGGCTGCTCATGACTCGCTGACGGCTCTGGCTGCTCATGACTCGCTGACGGCTCTGGCTGCTCATGGCTCGCTGACGGCTCTGGCTGCTCATGGCTCGCTGACGGCTCTGTCTGCTCATGGCTCGCTGACGGCTCTGGCTGCTCATGGCTCGCTGACGGCTCTGGCAGATCCTGGCTGACTGGCGGCTCTGGCAGATCCTGGCTGGCTGACTGGCGGCTCTGGCAGATCCTGGCTGACTGGCGGCTCTGGCAGATCCTGTCTGGTTGGCGGCTCTGGCAGATCCTGTCTGGTTGGCGGCTCTGGCAGATCCTGTCTGGTTGGCGGCTCTGGCAGATCCTGTCTGGTTGGCGGCTCTGGCAGATCCTGTCTGGTTGGCGGCTCTGGCAGATCCTGTCTGGTTGGCGGCTCTGGCAGATCCTGTCTGGTTGGCGGCTCTGGCAGATCCTGTCTGGTTGGCGGCTCTGGCAGATCCTGACTGACGAATGGCTCTAGCGGCTCCTGACTGACGAACGGCTCTGACGGCTCGGGACAGACGGGCGGCTCTAATGGCTCGGGGCAGACGGATGGCTCAGATGGCGCTGGGTAGACGGATGGCTCAGATGGCGCTGGGTAGACGGATGGCTCAGATGGCACTGGGCAGACGGATGGCTCAGATGGCACTGGGCAGACGGATGGCTCAGATGGCGCTGGGTAGACGGATGGCTCAGATGGCACTGGGCAGACGGATGGCTCAGATGGCGCTTGGCAGACGGGTGGCTCAGATGGCGCTTGGCAGACGGGCAGCTCTGGCCGGATGAGGCGCACTGTAGGCCTGGTGCGTGGTGCCGGAACTGGAGGCACCGGGCTAAGGACACGCACCTTCAGGCTAGTGCGGGGAGCAGGGACAGGGCACACTGAACTCTCAAAGCGTACTATGGGCCTGGTGCGTGGTACCGGCACTGGTGGTACCGGGCTGAGGGCACGCACATCAGGACGAGTACGGGGAGAAGGAACACTGTGTACAGGGCTCTGGAGACGCACCTGTGGCTTGGTGCGTGGTGTCGGAACAGGAGGCACCGGGCTGGAGACACGCACCATAGGGAGAGTGCGTGGAGGAGGAACAGGGCTCTGGAAACGCACTGGAAGCCTGGTGCGTGGAGTAGGCACTGGTGGTACTGGGCTGGGGCGGAAAGGTGGCGCCGGATATACCGGACCGTGCAGGCGTACTGGCTCCCTTGAGCACCGAGCCTGCCCAACCTTACCTGGTTGAATGCTCCCCGTCGCCCGCCCAGTGCGGGGAGGTGGAATAACCCGCACCGGGCTATGTAGGCGAACCGGGGACACCATGCGTAAGGCTGGTGCCATGTATGCCGGCCCGAGGAGACGCACTGGAGACCAGACGCGTTGAGCCGGCTTCATGGCATCTGGCTCAATGCCCAATCTAGCCCTACCAGTGCGGGGAGGTGGAATAACCCGCACCGGGCTATGAACACGTACAGGAGACACCGTGCGCTCTACTGCGTAACACGGTGTCTGCCCGTACTCCCGCTCTCCACGGTTAGCCTGGGAAGTGGGCGCAGGTCTCCTACCTGCCCTCGGCCCACTACCTCTTAGTCCCCCCCCAAGACATTTTTGGGGTTTCTTCACGGGCTTCCGTGCTAGCCGCGTACCTTCATACCTCCGATCTTGGGCTCTCGCTGCCTCCATCTCCTCATGAGCGCGGCGATATTCCCCAATGTAAGCCCAGTGTCCTTTTCCCTCCATTACTTCCTCCCATGTCCAGAATTCCCGTGTAGTGGACCACTGTTCGTAGTCCCGCTGCTTGGTCCGGGTTTGGTGGGTGGTTCTGTAACGCTCTTCTACCTCGTCCTCCTCCTCAGACGAGGAGAGGCGAGAAGGATCGGATGACCAAAACGCAGCGTGGTAATTTGACATTATATTTATTTAAAGAAAAGACGAAAAACACGGAAACACTTTAACCCACTACAAAACAACAAACGAAGTAGACAGACCTTGACTTACGAACTTACATACAACGAAGAACGCACGAACAAGTACAGACTACAAATAAATGAACGAACGAACAATACAGTCCCGTATGGTGCAATAACGACACAGACACAGGAGACAACCACCCACAACAAACAATGTGAAACCACCTACCTTAATATGGTTCTCAATCAGAGGAGATGAAAACCACCTGCCTCTAATTGAGAACCATATCAGGTCACCCATTAACCAACATAGAAACACATAACATAGAATGCCCACCCACACTCACGCCCTGACCGACTAACACATACAAAAACGACAGAAAACAGGTCAGGAACGTGACATAACCCCCCCCTCAAGGTGCATACTCCGGACGCACCACCAAAAGTCTAGGGGAGGGTCTGGGTGGGCATCTGACCACGGTGGTGGTTCAGGCTCTGGGCGAGGTCCCCACCCCACCATAGTCAATCCCAGCTTACGTATCCCCCTCCGAATGACCACCCTCCTATTCCACCCACCTAATTTAAGGGGCAACACCGAGATAATGGCCAGCACCGGGATAAGGGGCAGCACCGGGATAAGGGGCAGCACCGGGATAAGGGGCAGCACCGGGATAAGGGGCAGCACCGGGATAAGGGCCAGCACCGGACTGAAGGACTGCAGCTCCGGACTGAGGGGCGGATCCTGGCTGGCTGGCTCTGGCGGATCCTGGCTGGCTGGCTCTGGCAGATCCTGGCTGGCTGGCTCTGGCGGATCCTGGCTGGCTGGCTTTGGCGGATCCTGGCTGGCTGGCTCTGGCGGATCCTGGCTGGCTGGCTCTGGCGGATCCTGGCTGGCTGGCAGCTCCTGGCTGGCTGGCTCTGACTGCTCATGGCTGGCTGGCTCTGGCTGCTCATGGCTCGCTGACGGCTCTGGCTGCTCATGGCTCGCTGACGGCTCTGGCTGCTCATGACTCGCTGACGGCTCTGGCTGCTCATGACTCGCTGACGGCTCTGGCTGCTCATGGCTCGCTGACGGCTCTGGCTGCTCATGGCTCGCTGACGGCTCTGTCTGCTCATGGCTCGCTAACGGCTCTGGCTGCTCATGGCTCGCTGACGGCTCTGGCAGATCCTGGCTGACTGGCGGCTCTGGCAGATCCTGGCTGGCTGACTGGCGGCTCTGGCAGATCCTGGCTGACTGGCGGCTCTGGCAGATCCTGTCTGGTTGGCGGCTCTGGCAGATCCTGTCTGGTTGGCGGCTCTGGCAGATCCTGTCTGGTTGGCGGCTCTGGCAGATCCTGTCTGGTTGGCGGCTCTGGCAGATCCTGTCTGGTTGGCGGCTCTGGCAGATCCTGTCTGGTTGGCGGCTCTGGCAGATCCTGTCTGGTTGGCGGCTCTGGCAGATCCTGTCTGGTTGGCGGCTCTGGCAGATCCTGACTGACGAATGGCTCTAGCGGCTCCTGACTGACGAACGGCTCTGACGGCTCGGGACAGACGGGCGGCTCTAATGGCTCGGGGCAGACGGATGGCTCAGATGGCGCTGGGTAGACGGATGGCTCAGATGGCGCTGGGTAGACGGATGGCTCAGATGGCACTGGGCAGACGGATGGCTCAGATGGCACTGGGCAGACGGATGGCTCAGATGGCGCTGGGTAGACGGATGGCTCAGATGGCACTGGGCAGACGGATGGCTCAGATGGCGCTTGGCAGACGGGTGGCTCAGATGGCGCTTGGCAGACGGGCAGCTCTGGCCGGATGAGGCGCACTGTAGGCCTGGTGCGTGGTGCCGGAACTGGAGGCACCGGGCTAAGGACACGCACCTTCAGGCTAGTGCGGGGAGCAGGGACAGGGCACACTGAAATCTCAAAGCGTACTATGGGCCTGGTGCGTGGTACCGGCACTGGTGGTACCGGGCTGAGGGCACGCACATCAGGACGAGTACGGGGAGAAGGAACACTGTGTACAGGGCTCTGGAGACGCACCTGTGGCTTGGTGCGTGGTGTCGGAACAGGAGGCACCGGGCTGGAGACACGCACCATAGGGAGAGTGCGTGGAGGAGGAACAGGGCTCTGGAAACGCACTGGAAGCCTGGTGCGTGGAGTAGGCACTGGTGGTACTGGGCTGGGGCGGAAAGGTGGCGCCGGATATACCGGACCGTGCAGGCGTACTGGCTCCCTTGAGCACCGAGCCTGCCCAACCTTACCTGGTTGAATGCTCCCCGTCGCCCGCCCAGTGCGGGGAGGTGGAATAACCCGCACCGGGCTATGTAGGCGAACCGGGGACACCATGCGTAAGGCTGGTGCCATGTATGCCGGCCCGAGGAGACGCACTGGAGACCAGACGCGTTGAGCCGGCTTCATGGCACCTGGCTCAATGCCCAATCTAGCCCTACCAGTGCGGGGAGGTGGAATAACCCGCACCGGGCTATGAACACGTACAGGAGACACCGTGCGCTCTACTGCGTAACACGGTGTCTGCCCGTACTCCCGCTCTCCACGGTTAGCCTGGGAAGTGGGCGCAGGTCTCCTACCTGCCCTCGGCCCACTACCTCTTAGTCCCCCCCCAAGACATTTTTGGGGTTTCTTCACGGGCTTCCGTGCTAGCCGCGTACCTTCATACCTCCGATCTTGGGCTCTCGCTGCCTCCATCTCCTCATGAGCGCGGCGATATTCCCCAATGTAAGCCCAGTGTCCTTTTCCCTCCATTACTTCCTCCCATGTCCAGAATTCCCGTGTAGTGGACCACTGTTCGTAGTCCCGCTGCTTGGTCCGGGTTTGGTGGGTGGTTCTGTAACGCTCTTCTACCTCGTCCTCCTCCTCAGACGAGGAGAGGCGAGAAGGATCGGATGACCAAAACGCAGCGTGGTAATTTGACATTATATTTATTTAAAGAAAAGACGAAAAACACGGAAACACTTTAACCCACTACAAAACAACAAACGAAGTAGACAGACCTTGACTTACGAACTTACATACAACGAAGAACGCACGAACAAGTACAGACTACAAATAAATGAACGAACGAACGATACAGTCCCGTATGGTGCAATAACGACACAGACACAGGAGACAACCACCCACAACAAACAATGTGAAACCACCTACCTTAATATGGTTCTCAATCAGAGGAGATGAAAACCACCTGCCTCTAATTGAGAACCATATCAGGTCACCCATTAACCAACATAGAAACACATAACATAGAATGCCCACCCACACTCACGCCCTGACCGACTAACACATACAAAAACGACAGAAAACAGGTCAGGAACGTGACATAACCCCCCCCTCAAGGTGCGTACTCCGGACGCACCACCAAAAGTCTAGGGGAGGGTCTGGGTGGGCATCTGACCACGGTGGTGGTTCAGGCTCTGGGCGAGGTCCCCACCCCACCATAGTCAATCCCAGCTTACGTATCCCCCTCCGAATGACCACCCTCCTATTCCACCCACCTAATTTAAGGGGCAACACCGAGATAATGGCCAGCACCGGGATAAGGGGCAGCACCGGGATAAGGGGCAGCACCGGGATAAGGGCCAGCACCGGACTGAAGGACTGCAGCTCCGGACTGAGGGGCGGATCCTGGCTGGCTGGCTCTGGCGGATCCTGGCTGGCTGGCTCTGGCGGATCCTGGCTGGCTGGCTCTGGCGGATCCTGGCTGGCTGGCTTTGGCGGATCCTGGCTGGCTGGCTCTGGCGGATCCTGGCTGGCTGGCTCTGGCGGATCCTGGCTGGCTGGCAGCTCCTGGCTGGCTGGCTCTGACTGCTCATGGCTGGCTGGCTCTGGCTGCTCATGGCTCGCTGACGGCTCTGGCTGCTCATGGCTCGCTGACGGCTCTGGCTGCTCATGACTCGCTGACGGCTCTGGCTGCTCATGACTCGCTGACGGCTCTGGCTGCTCATGGCTCGCTGACGGCTCTGGCTGCTCATGGCTCGCTGACGGCTCTGTCTGCTCATGGCTCGCTAACGGCTCTGGCTGCTCATGGCTCGCTGACGGCTCTGGCAGATCCTGGCTGACTGGCGGCTCTGGCAGATCCTGTCTGGTTGGCGGCTCTGGCAGATCCTGTCTGGTTGGCGGCTCTGGCAGATCCTGTCTGGTTGGCGGCTCTGGCAGATCCTGTCTGGTTGGCGGCTCTGGCAGATCCTGTCTGGTTGGCGGCTCTGGCAGATCCTGTCTGGTTGGCGGCTCTGGCAGATCCTGTCTGGTTGGCGGCTCTGGCAGATCCTGACTGACGAATGGCTCTAGCGGCTCCTGACTGACGAACGGCTCTGACGGCTCGGGACAGACGGGCGGCTCTAATGGCTCGGGGCAGACGGATGGCTCAGATGGCGCTGGGTAGACGGATGGCTCAGATGGCGCTGGGTAGACGGATGGCTCAGATGGCACTGGGCAGACGGATGGCTCAGATGGCACTGGGCAGACGGATGGCTCAGATGGCGCTGGGTAGACGGATGGCTCAGATGGCACTGGGCAGACGGATGGCTCAGATGGCGCTTGGCAGACGGGTGGCTCAGATGGCGCTTGGCAGACGGGCAGCTCTGGCCGGATGAGGCGCACTGTAGGCCTGGTGCGTGGTGCCGGAACTGGAGGCACCGGGCTAAGGACACGCACCTTCAGGCTAGTGCGGGGAGCAGGGACAGGGCACACTGAACTCTCAAAGCGTACTATGGGCCTGGTGCGTGGTACCGGCACTGGTGGTACCGGGCTGAGGGCACGCACATCAGGACGAGTACGGGGAGAAGGAACACTGTGTACAGGGCTCTGGAGACGCACCTGTGGCTTGGTGCGTGGTGTCGGAACAGGAGGCACCGGGCTGGAGACACGCACCATAGGGAGAGTGCGTGGAGGAGGAACAGGGCTCTGGAAACGCACTGGAAGCCTGGTGCGTGGAGTAGGCACTGGTGGTACTGGGCTGGGGCGGAAAGGTGGCGCCGGATATACCGGACCGTGCAGGCGTACTGGCTCCCTTGAGCACCGAGACTGCCCAACCTTACCTGGTTGAATGCTCCCCGTCGCCCGCCCAGTGCGGGGAGGTGGAATAACCCGCACCGGGCTATGTAGGCGAACCGGGGACACCATGCGTAAGGCTGGTGCCATGTATGCCGGCCCGAGGAGACGCACTGGAGACCAGACGCGTTGAGCCAGCTTCATGGCACCTGGCTCAATGCCCAATCTAGCCCTACCAGTGCGGGGAGGTGGAATAACCCGCACCGGGCTATGAACACGTACAGGAGACACCGTGCGCTCTACTGCGTAACACGGTGTCTGCCCGTACTCCCGCTCTCCACGGTTAGCCTGGGAAGTGGGCGCAGGTCTCCTACCTGCCCTCGGCCCACTACCTCTTAGTCCCCCCCCAAGACATTTTTGGGGTTTCTTCACGGGCTTCCGTGCTAGCCGCGTACCTTCATACCTCCGATCTTGGGCTCCTGCTGCCTCCATCTCCTCATGAGCGCGGCGATATTCCCCAATGTAAGCCCAGTGTCCTTTTCCCTCCATTACTTCCTCCCATGTCCAGAATTCCCGTGTAGTGGACCACTGTTCGTAGTCCCGCTGCTTGGTCCGGGTTTGGTGGGTGGTTCTGTAACGCTCTTCTACCTCGTCCTCCTCCTCAGACGAGGAGAGGTGAGAAGGATCGGATGACCAAAACGCAGCGTGGTAATTTGACATTATATTTATTTAAAGAAAAGACCAAAAACACGGAAACACTTTAACCCACTACAAAACAACACACGAAGTAGACAGACCTTGACTTACGAACTTACATACAACGAAGAACGCACGAACAAGTACAGACTACAAATAAATGAACGAACGAACGATACAGTCCCGTATGGTGCAATAACGACACAGACACAGGAGACAACCACCCACAACAAACAATGTGAAACCACCTACCTTAATATGGTTCTCAATCAGAGGAGATGAAAACCACCTGCCTCTAATTGAGAACCATATCAGGTCACCCATTAACCAACATAGAAACACATAACATAGAATGCCCACCCACACTCACGCCCTGACCGACTAACACATACAAAAACAACAGAAAACAGGTCAGGAACGTGACAAGGTATCACTAGTCACTTTAAATAACGCCACTTTAATAATGTTTAAATATCCTACATTACTCATCTCATATGTGTATACTGTATTCTATACCATCTACTGCATCTTGCCTATGCCACATGGCCATCGCTCATCCATATATTTATATGTACATATTCTTATTCCATCCCTTTACCTTTGTGTGTATAAGGTAGTCATTGTGAGTTTGTTAGATTACTTGTTAGATATTGCTGCACTGTCGGAACTAGAAGCATAAGCATTTCGCTACACTCGTATTAACATCTGCTACCCATGTGTATGTGACCAATACAATTTGATAAGATTTGATTTGACAACACTGTAAATAGACAAAATATGACATTTGAAATGTCTTTATTCTTTTTGAACTTTTGTGAGTGTAATGTTTATCACGTGCAAATAAAGCCACTTAAATTGAAATTGAGAGAGAGAGAGAGAGAGAGAGAGAGAGAGAGAGAGAGAGAGAGAGAGAGAGAGAGAGAGAGAGAGAGAGAGAGAGAGAGAGAGAGAGAGAGAGAGAGAGAGAGAGAGAGAGAGCGAGGGAGAGAGATTATGATTGTATTGTCATGTTCCCTTCTCCAAGCCGGGATGTTACTGGGGACATTATTAATGCCAGGCAATTTGATTTAGCTCCCTGGGCCGTCTCTGTGGTTGCATCCCAAATGGAACCGTCTTCCCTACATAGTGCAGTACTTTTGGGCAGGGGCCTATGGGCCATGGTCAAAAGTTGTGAACTATATAGGAAATAGAGTGCCTTTTGGGACGCACCCTGAGTCGCTCTGTGGCGTGGACAAATGGTGTGTGTGGTGCCTCGAGGCCCAAGGCCCTCTTTAGGGGGTGGGCAGGAGAGGGTGGGTAGAAAGGTGTGTGTGGTCTGCCCCCATCCCAGGGGTGGCGGGTGAGGGTGGGCAGCCTTGTGATATCAGCCACCATGACTCATGGGTAATGGGATTAGCAAAGGGAAGGAATGTTTAAACTCAAAGAAGGGAGTGAAGGAGGGAGGGAGAGAAGGAGGGGAGGGAGGGAGGGAGGGAGGGAGGGAGGGAGGGAGGGAGGGAGGGAGGGAGGGAGGGAGGGAGGGAGGGATGGGGACATTAGTAATTTGTTTAACCAAGCTGATGCTGATATTGATGCTCCATCATAGAAGTAATAAAAGTGACACACACAGAGAGAGGAAAAAGACTGGGGCCAAATGATCTGGAGTCCGTAATTTTAGAGCAGGTCGTCAGGCGGCACGCTGCTCAGCAGCAGACTCCTCTCTTGGTCCTCCACGGCCAACCCAGGCCTCACTTTAGATGAATTATTGAAATGGGTTCCATATCAGCCAGGGAAACACAGCATTAATATGTGATGGTGTCATATTAAGCTGCAGGTGGACGGAAGATTGCAACAACCGAAGAATGGAGTCTAAATGGTTGTTGTGCACCAGGCACTAGATAGTCAGCGACAAAGGGTTGCAAAGGGTCGGGAAATTGGGAAATTTTCCATGGGAAGTTCAGCCCGGGAATTTGGGGAATTTCGCTTAAATTCACCAAAAAAAAACAGTGAACCTTTTTTGTGGGATACACATAAGGCAATTCTAGGTCTTGTGCATATTTTGGTTAAACTATCACCAATTCAATGGAATTGCAACCCTCTGCATGCACAGTGCATTCTTCCCTCACATGTACAGCTGATTCTCAAGATCTTGCACACTAATGAGATGCTATTGAGTCCACACTATTACACTGTCTGAGCCAAGGACTAATTGCTTTCTGGTTTTGATTACAATACTGGGTCGGGTGAATATATTTCATATCACATACATTATTTTTTGTTAAGTAGTAAATAGTAGCTACAGCAAAGTGTGTTAAAATCATTTCTAACTTGTTAACAATTTCTGCTAGTTAGTTTTTGCTACCATGTGGGTTTTAGCTTGCTTGACCCTGCTAACTGAGGAGTGTTAATTCACCTGTTTCCATACATGTTTCATTTTAAAGCATTTATCTTACAAAATAGTTATTTAATCTATCAACTCTCGAGATTAGGCTGGCAATTTAAAAAAAAATATGTATTACACCTTTATTTAACCAGGTAGGCTAGTTCAACAAGTTCTCATTTGCAACTGCGACCTGGCCAAGATAAAGCATAGCAATTCGACACATACAACAACACAGTTACACATGGAATAAACAAAACATACAGTCAATAATACAGTAGAAAAAAGAAAACAAAAAGTCTATATACAGTGATTGCAAATGAGGTAAGATAAGGGAGTTAAGGCAATAAATAGGCCATGGTGGCGAAGTAATTACAATATAGCAATTAAACACTGGAATGGTAGATGTGCAGAAGATGAATGTGCAAGTAGAGATACTGGGGTGCAAAGGAGCAAGATAAATAAATAAATACAGTATGGGGATGAGGTAGATAGATGGGCTGTTTACAGATGGGCTATGTACAGGTGCAGTGATCTGTGAGCTGCTCTGACAGCTGGTGCTTAAAGCTAGTGAGGGAGAAAAAATCAGCTTCAGTGATTTTTGCAGTTCGTTCCAGTCATTGGCAGCAGAGAACTGGAAGGGAAGGCGGCCAAAGGAGGAATTGGCTTTGGGGGTGACTAGTGAGATATACCTGCTGGAGCGCGTGCTACGAGTGGGTGCTGCTATGGTGACCAGTGAGCTGAGATAAGGCGGGGCTTTACCTAGCAAAGACTTATAGATGGCCTGGAGCCAGTGGGTTTGGCGACGAGTATGAAGCGAGGGCCAACCAACGAGAGCGTAAAGGTCGCAGTGGTGGGTAGTATATGGGGCTTTGGTAACAAAACGGATGGCACTGTGATAGACTGCATCCAATTTGTTGAGTAGAGTACTAAATACTAAAGTGCCTATAAAAACATCCAATAGTCAAAGGTATATGAAATGCAAATGGTATAGAGCGAAATAGTCGACGCGTCATAATTCCTATAATAATGACAACCTAAAACGTCTTAACTTCTTAACTGGGAATATTGAAGACTCATGTTAAAAGGAACCACCAGCTTTCATATGTTCTCATGTTCTGAGCAAGGAACTTAAACGTTAGCTTTTTTACATGGCGCATATTGTACTTTTACTTTCTTCTCCAACACTGTGTTTTTGCATTATTTAAACCAAATTGAACATGTTTCATTATTTACTTGAGACTAAATTGATTTTATTTATGTATTATATTAAGTTAAAATAAAAGTGTTCATTGTTCATTCAGTATTGTTGTAATTGTCATTATTACATACTGTATATATTGTCACGATCGTCGTAAGGAATGGACCAAGGTGCAGCATGGTAGTCGTACATATTCCTTTTAACAAATGAACACCGGACAAAAACAACAAAATCAATGAAACGTGAAGCTAAACAACTAGCGCTGACAGGCAACTAAACATAGACAAGATCCCACGAATAACAATGGGGAAATGGCTACCTAAATATGATCCCCAATCAGAGACAACGATAAACAGCTGCCTCTGATTGGGAACCATATCAGGCCACCATAGAAATACAAAACACCTAGATGACCCGCCCAAGTCACTATCACGCCCCAACCAACACAGAGAATAAACAGCTTACTATGGTCAAGGCGTGACCTCTACCAGGGAGAAGACATGGAAACCTGAGAGGAAGACAACCAAAGCTTAAGTTTCTAGACTCATTTTACAGATGTATGTTGAAAACGTTTTTGGGAGATGCGATGGATCATTGGGGATCATTCAATATTCCCTTTCTTTTGTTGTTCAGTGCAATCATCCCATGTGACGAGTCAACTCATTTAATTAAAGATCAATTCGTAACAATTTTTTAAAATGTTGTTTCTATTGGAAGGATTTAATCATTTGCAATTATGTCTACTTATGATAAGGTAAAATGTTTATGTTTCTGTCTCCATACTATATGGTAAATGTATCCAATGCAAAAAAACATCTACATTTAAATGGTATTAATATGAATTTGCATATGTTTACATTAATTCCCATATATTCCCATTAATTCCCAAATATTCCCGTTAATTCCCACAGAAAATTTCCACCTCTGAATATTCCCCAAATTGTGCAACCCTAGTCAGCGATCTTAATTAGGGCTCAGGAAAAAACAGAGGCTGGTTTGTGGTGGTGGTAATGTCTGGTCACATTAGCAGATGACTCTTTCTCGTTGGCTTTCTGCCTCTTTCTCTCTGCCTCTCTCTCCCTCTGCCTCTCTGCTCTCTCTCTCTCTCTCGCCCTCTCTTTCAATATCAATTTAAGGGCTTCATTGGCATGAGAAATATATGTTTACATTGCCAAAGCAAGTGAAATAGATAATAAAGAAAAGGGAAATAAACTGTATTAAAATGATCTCACTCTGTCTCTGTCCCACATAGCTCTGCTCTGGGGTTGTTTGTGTGATGAAGTCAGTGAGTGGTTAATGTGGCGGCTGCTACTTTACAACCTCACGCTCCACTCCTGTCCTGCTGTGCTGCTGTGAGGCTCAACCTCAGCATTGCCACTCAGTCAGCAGCGTGGCCCAGATAGTGTACTAAGTACGGAATAGGGTGCCATTAGGGATGCAACCTATATATCAGCCACTTGGATAATCTCTATGAGGCTTTCAGAGCTAAAAGGTGGTGTATCTCAGAGATATGTACAGTTCAGTATTCCAAGGGCTTACTAGGGGGGATAATCACATGATATGGTATGTTATGTAATGTTATGTTTACTGAGAGATAGTGGTTGTGTGTGAAGCAGAGGAGTCCTGTTGGAGACTAGAGGACATGTTGAAGGGTTGGGGTCAATTCCATTTCAATTCCAGTCAATTCAGGAAGTACACGGAAGTACACATTCCAATACCAATTCTCTTCAATGCTTTTCAATGAGGAACACTTTGAATTGGAATTGGAGTTTGGTTTACTTTCTGAATTGACTGGAATTGAAATGGAATTGACCCCAACACTGATATGTTGAAGGTCAGGTGAGTGTATAAGGTAGGCTGTGTCTATTAGTTTGGTTTCTAGTGGGGAGTTATACTGTATCATGTATTTTTATCATGTAATAAAGTGATTTGGAAACTGTATTTACAGTGCAGACTTTAAGACTGGCTTGGGGTGCCACACTCCATTTATCTACACCGGACTTAAGGCAGGAGGTCACGATTGGTGCTGTTCTTAATGGTAAGATATACCGTATCATATTGTAATGAACTGTAAACTGTACAATGAAAAGATAAGCAGCACAAGACTCCTCCTTCTTTAAACTGTAGGTGTGAATATCCCCGAGAGGAAGAGAGATTCTTATAAAGACCATCACACAGAGCATCACACAGAGCATCACACAGAGCATCACACAGAGCATCACACATAGCAGACAGAGATAGACCACTAACTGGGTCATCCTCTACGTCAGGCAGGCGAGAATAGAGAAACACATGCACACACACACACACACACACACACACACACACACACACACACACACACACACACACACACACACACACACACACACACACACACACACACACACACACACACACACACACACACACACACACACACACACACACACACACACACAGTATAGATTTGCCCCAGAAACATTAAGCCAAGTTTTGTTTTCAAGCCTTTGATCAGTCCAGTCAGTGCTACAGATATACAGTCAGACCAAGAGCCTGGTGGTAGACGCTGGAAAAACATTGTTCTTTAGAGTGACACATATTCAATACAACTTATCATAGACACATAACGACACTGTTTGGTGCAGTGTTCCATAGCTGTCAAAATGCTGACTGTGGTGGAAATATGTACGTATGCATATTTGTCATTGGGTGAGGAGAGTAGTGAATGAGTGTTTCAACCCAGTGCTGCTCCTGGATTAAAGTCCTTCATCTGTACATAATTCCTCAGGATTGATGCCTCCTTGAATTTATACTAAGCAGAGCAGCTATGGGATTTCGTATAGTCATTTATGCTGCTGCTGTTGATGATCCATACCTGCCCTATTTTGCGTTTTTAAAGATAAACATATCCTTCAGTAGACATAACACCACATGTCGAGACGCCAAGCCATCTCAGCACTACTAACCTCTAGACTACAAAGGGCTCAAGGTACATAACTGAAGCACATTTTGAATGCAATACGCCTCTCCACATCTTCTAACATTAATATCCACTGTCCCTAAAAAGCCTCTCAACTGATGGAGGAAAAAACATGATAAATCCTCCTTAATGACTAGGCTGGGCCTGGAGCCGTCTGGTAGAGACTGGATATTCCCTTGAAGTGGCCCAGTGGGAGTGCTTCGTGCTGGGCTGTGTTCCGAGGGAGCCTGGGCGGGAGGGGGCTCTCTAAATCCTTCCTCCAGTGGAGAGTGAGTGAGAGTAAGAGCGAGAGAGGGAGAGAGAGCAAGAGAGTGGCCCTCCCTGGGGGCCCCATTAGAGTGATGACATGGTGGGGGTCTGGGGGCTGACCAGCACTACTACTCACGCCTGCATGAACACACAGGGGCCGGCAGTGGCCAAACTGCTCTCCAACCCTCATGGCTGGATGTCTCGGACTGGTAAGTGATCTCGAGGAGAGTGTGTGTGTGTGTGTGTGGGGGGGGGGGGGGGGCACGGGAGGGGGGAGATGAGAAGAGGAGAAGAGGGGAGGAAGGGAAAGAGGAGAGACATAGCCTCTCTCTGACTCTCTAGAACCCAGCTTACAGTATCCAGGGGCTGAGTCAGTGAAAGGTAAAGGGTAGTGAGGTGCATCTCTTTAATGGAACCCATCTACTGAGCATCTGCTCTCTGTGCCCTTCCTCTCCCCCTCTAGCTCAGGAGGCTGAGGGGACGTACAGCCCGCTGAAGTTAGAACAGTTGAAGCCATCTTAGAAACAGCTGGTTACATAGGACTGTTTAATGATATAATCTTTACTGTTGATAACAAAATAGCATTCTTGAGTGAAAAATCTGATATTCCTAGCCCAGTATTATGGTGAGGTCTATTTGTCTCTAAGTTCAGACATCAGTTTATTGTAGCACATCCTTGTCTAGTCTACTTCATCTCTGCCTATTCTTCCCCCAACAGAGTCAACCATGCTAATGGCTTCCCCTGCCTGGTATTGTACCAAAGGAAGAATACAAGTAGGATTTCTGTTGATAGTGTAACGATTCTTCATTATACTTGAAAAAAATGTGCACAGAGCCTGCAGTAGGGTTCAATTTATCTCATCACATTAATAGAAATTGCTTTAAATATGTTTTTTTTTATCAGGTAATCAAAAGAGACACCTCTCCTGAACTTCTCTGCTATAATGAAAAATAATATGCACAGACAGCCAAGGACGCACACACGCGCGGGCACACACGCACACACGCACACACACACACACCTGAAGTTCTCTTGGCCAGAGAGAGGCTAGGGAAAGGTCTCTCCAGTGAGTGAGTCCCATCACCTGGCCTGCATGAAGCTAGGCAGCACAGTGACAGAACAACTCACTGTCAAGCTACCACAAGTGATGTCCTCATGGGACAGTGGAGAGACTACTGTGTGTGTATGTGTCTGCGCTTGTGTGTGTTTGTGTGTGTGTATGGGTGTGTATGTGTGTGTGTATGGGTGGGTGTATGTGTGTGTGCGCGTGCGCGCGCTTGTATGTGTGTGTGTATGTGTGTGCATGTTTGTGTGTGTGTTACTGAGGTAACTGTGTGGAAATCTCAGGAAGACCAGCCAGGCAAAAAGAAAGACACCCAGCCATATACAATAGTGAGCACCAGTCTCTTAGTCATTTCAATACACAGTGACCCTGAAAAGCAACACAAGCTGTGCATTGAAACTAACTGACTGGGCATTCTAAGAGAAAACGAGAATAACTAACTGACTGGGCATTCTAACAGAGAACAAGAAGAACTAACTGACTGGGCATTCTAACAGAGAACAAGAAGAACTATCTGACTGGGCATTCTAAGAGAGAACAAGAAGAACTAACTGGCTGGGCATTCTAAGAAAGAACGAGAATAACTATCTGACTGGGCATTCTAAGAAAGAACGAGAAGAACTAACTGACTGGGAATTCTAAGAAAGAACGAGAAGAACTAACTGACTGGGCATTCTAACAGAGAACAAAAAGAACTAACTGACTGGGCATTCTAAGAGAGAACAAGAAGAACTAACTGGCTGGGCATTCTAAGAAAGAACGAGAATAACTATCTGACTGGGCATTCTAAGAAAGAACGAGAAGAACTAACTGACTGGGAATTCTAAGAAAGAACGAGAAGAACTAACTGACTGGGCATTCTAACAGAGAACAAAAAGAACTAACTGACTGGGCATTCTAAGAAAGAACAAGAAGAACAAACTGACTGGGCATTCTAAGAGAGAACAAGAAGAACTATCTGACTGGGCATTCTAAGAGAGAACGAGAAGAACTAACTGACTGGGCATTCTAAGAGCGAACAAGAAGAACTATCTGACTGGGCATTCTAAGAGAGAACGAGAAGAACTAACTGACTGGGCATTCTAAGAAAGAACGAGAAGAACTAACTGACTGGGCATTCTAACAGAGAACAAAAAGAACTAACTGACTGGGTATTCTAAGAAAGAACAAGAAGAACTAACTGACTGGGCATTCTAAGAAAGAACGAGAATAACTATCTGACTGGGCATTCTAAGAAAGAACAAGAAGAATTATCTGACTGGGCATTCTAAGAAAGAACAAGAAGAATTATCTGACTGGGCATTCTAAGAGAGAACAAGAAGTACTATCTGACTGGGCATTCTAAGAAAGAACGAGAAGTACTATCTGACTGGGCATTCTAAGAGAGAACAAGAAGAACTAACTGACTGGGCATTCTAAGAAAGAACGAGAAAGCCAGCCTGATCACCAGAAATAGGTGGCGATTTCAGACTTTTGGAAAGATCCTGAGAACGTTGATATATGCCGTCCTTAGCGCTCACAAAGAAAATAAAAACAATTTCCCACTCAGAATTCAATTAACCACTCAGAATTCATATCTAACTTAACCCTTTGAGTTCTGTTTTAACCCTGTGACCAAGCGGAATTAACCCTGTAACCACGCGGAATTAACCCTGTAACCACCAATTAATTCAAAAATAGATGGTACTGTAACAGAGAGAGACATGAGGGTATATCTGTCAGAGGAAAAGCTGGTCTATCATATTTCCCTTTCACTCACTGACCCGCATCAAAGGCAGAGTCAGCTACTTTATACTGGGGTTTATTCCTTTTGGCTGTGACACTGTTGGTGATAAGACAGTGCTGACATCGCTCTCATCAGACACAAGAGCAGCATATGGTTTCATCATCAGAAGTCACTTTGAAAGGACTCAATGTCAAACTTCAGAGTCAAAGGGCAAATAAAGAGGCATTGTATCACAATACTAGACCTCCAATGGTGGACATTGTCAGGATCAATATATTGAGATTCAAGTTGGGTGGATTCAAGCTTTGTTCAAATATGATTCATGTCAACATACTTTTGCTGATTTTATTGACTACTCAGGAGTGGTGTTGTTGTGTAAAACCAATAATTCTATACACCAGGCAATATCATTATCATCAACATCATCATCATTATCTCCATAATAGCTGATGAAAAGTCAACACTCAACTCAACAGTGACATAACTACCAGCCTCATGTCTGAGCCTGGCAGATCTGACTGGTGCTATTTAAGGAAGAAAGGTAATTCTAAATGTAATCCACTCGCAGGCATTAAACTGCGTTGACGATCTGGAGCAAAGTCCCTAATCATAAGAGACACATTGCAAATGGGAATGTGTGACGTCATGTCGTCTACCAAGCTCCACTTATCTATCATTTAAAGTTTCTAACAGGTCAACATAGTATTTATGCTGCCTTTGAGATAGCGTTTTCTGAATCAAGCTGTGCTAACTGAAGGATCTCCACGGCCAACAATGGGACTTGCCTTTTGCATCATGGGGCAACATGGACATTTAAATTACAGCATAGCTTTCAAACAGCATAGCTTTGACCATAATATCCGACATTCAAACAACAGTTTAGCCATATTGAATTTAGCCATATTGAAAACGCTTGTAAGTGGCTGTCTTGAGGTAGCTAGATTATCTTGTCTCCCTTGTCTTCCCTGTCTATTTCAATGTGGTTCAACCTTTATGGAAAACAAACAGGGTAAATTATACCTGTGCCATCTGGCATCTGTCAGAGTGGAAGTAGTCTCTTGTGACAGATTGAACAGCGCCCACAAGAGATTTGACCATGGGTGCCAGAATAGTGTGTGAGACGACATACTTTGTGTGTGTGTACTCTAGTCAAACTCACAGATGTCCCTGAGACAGACAGACAGACAGACAGACAGACAGACAGACAGACAGACAGACAGACAGACAGACAGACAGACAGACAGACAGACAGACAGACAGACAGACAGACAGACAGACAGACAGACAGACAGACAGACAGACAGACAGACAGACAGACAGACAGACAGACAGACAGACAGACAGACAGACAGACAGACAGACAGACAGACAGACAGACAGACAGACAGACAGACAGACAGACAGACAGACAGACAGACAGACAGACAGACAGACAGACAGACAGACAGACAGACAGACAGACAGACAGACAGACAGACAGACAGACAGACAGACAGACAGACAGACAGACAGACAGACAGACAGACAGACAGACAGACAGACAGACAGACAGACAGACAGACAGACAGACAGACAGACAGACAGACAGACAGACAGACAGACAGACAGACAGACAGACAGACAGACAGACAGACAGACAGACAGACAGACAGACAGACAGACAGACAGACAGCACAGCACAGCACAGCACAGACAGACAGACAGACAGACAGACAGACAGACAGACAGACAGACAGACAGACAGACAGACAGACAGACAGACAGACAGACAGCACAGCACAGCACAGCACAGCACAGCACAGCACAGCACAGACAGACAGACAGACAGACAGACAGACAGACAGACAGACAGACAGACAGACAGACAGACAGACAGACAGACAGACAGACAGACAGACAGACAGACAGACAGACAGACAGACAGACAGACAGACAGACAGACAGACAGACAGACAGACAGACAGACAGACAGACAGACAGACAGACAGACAGACAGACAGACAGACAGACAGACAGACAGACAGACAGACAGACAGACAGAAAATACTACCTGAACGAGAGAACATTACCCACTGGGCATAGACGTAAGTTCAACGTCTAGTTTTGATTTACATTTCGTTCAGTTGTCAACTAACGTGAATTCAACGTGAAATCAACAAAACATTTCACCATGTCGTTGGATTTAGGTCAAAAGTTGGGTGAACAAAAGACGGAAATTGACTTTACGTTGATGACTTTTGCAAATCCAATTAGTTTTCCACGGTGATTCAACGTCATCACATATATTTTTGACACTGAAACCAGTTTTTGCCCAGTGGGTAGTGTGCACAACAGTGACATTGAAACCAGTTTTTGCCCAGTGGGTAGTGTGCACAACAGTGACAGTGAAAACAGTTTTTGCCCAGTGGGTAGTGTGCACAACAGTGACAGTGAAACCAGTTTTTGCCCAGTGGGTAGTGTGCACAACAGTGACATTGAAACCAGTTTTTGCCCAGTGGGTAGTGTGCACAACAGTGACAGTGAAACCAGTTTTTGCCCAGTGGGTAGTGTGCACAACAGTGACAGTGAAACCAGTTTTTGCCCAGTGGGTAGTGTGCACAACAGTGACAGTGAAACCAGTTTTTGCCCAGTGGGTAGTGTGCACAACAGTGACAGTGAAACCAGTTTTTGCCCAGTGGGTAGTGTGCACAACAGTGACAGTGAAACCAGTTTTAGCCCAGTGGGTAGTGTGCACAACAGTGACAGTGAAACCAGTTTTTTCCCAGTGGGTAGTGTGCACAACAGTGACAGTGAAACCAGTTTTTGCCCAGTGGGTAGTGTGCACAACAGTGACAGTGAAACCAGTGTTTGCCCAGTGGGTAGTGTGCACAACAGTGACAGTGAAACCAGTGTTTGCCCAGTGGGTAGTGTGCACAACAGTGACAGTGAAACAGATAAACAGGGGTTCAGTTCTAACCCCAGAGAGTGACAATAACACATCAGGAAATGTCAGTCAACTGAAAAGTGTTTATGTATGCAAAATTGCAACAACAAGAGGCAGATTTGAAAGGGGATTTCTTCTGTAAAGGAGGTCTGAAACACATGAAGGGGTTAGCCAACTGTAATCCAAGTCAGAGAAAAAGCATCAAATCTAAGTGTAGATGAATGATTACTCTGGGTACTACCAACCTTTCCTTTACATGAATCAATGATGAATGGGTGGGTGGTGAATGGTTGATGAAGTTAACCTGAGTACATCCAGTGACCATATGACATGGCAAAACCCACCAGTCATTTATTAATGAGTCAGACACAGCAAAGCCTGGGCAGTGGGTACAGCCACAACACACACACAAACACACACACAGCCACAGGATGCTATCTCCTACTGTATGTTTTATTCAAAGCAACAGCGTGGACGCTTGGCTGATCCAAAGGAAAAGAGACTCAGTAATGGGGGTAGCACTACATCAGATATGAGCAATGAAAAGACCACTAAGAAAAAGTAGAAAATTGTAAACAAGCTCTTGTGAAACAACTTCATTAAATCACTTTTAACCAAATAAACAGAGGATTCTGTGGATTAAATTCAGTAACTCTCGCTCTCTTCAGCATATATATCTCTCTCTTTTCACCATATCTCTCTCTCTCTTCAGCATCTCTCCCTCTCTTTCTCTCCATAATGTTTAAGGCTTTATTGTTTTGACAAACAGCAAAGCCAGCCAATCCCAAGGTAGAATTACCTTCCCTGATAAACAGAAGGACCAATTCAAATAGATACAGCCAAACTACTGGTAACAATGTTTACCATTGCAAGCCTCTGTAGTCTCCTAAACATTTCTAGAGGTAAACCTTTTGCTGCAACCTCTAGTGAGCTGAAAACTAAATGTAATTTAGACCATTAAATTTCATTTATAGCTTCCCAAAATGAATATCTAACTGAAAGACATAACATAACCAACAGCACATGGATCAGCTTTAAATTCACTATATGAGAAATTGGTGATGTATTTGGAGCCTTGAAATAAAGTCCCATTTCCATTTCCAATGTTGTTTTCATAGATTATAACCAAGGGTGGTTTGGACTGAGATGGTAATTCTAAGGGACAGTGGAGCCATGTCAGAATGTAAGATGATTTGTCATCTGTTTCATACTATCAAGGTTCCCTCCACTCAAAAGTCTACTCCCTTTAACATCTAAAGCCCAAGTTTTGCCAAAGAATTGAAATGATGGCCTACTGAAAGTCACCATTACATGAGTCTCAAATAGGTCCATAAAAGTAGATTTTGTATCTCTTAAAGGAACATTTATTAAATGAAACCTTAACTTATTGTGACACAATGAGAGACTATAAAGTGTAGGTAGTCAGATGAAGGGAAGTATTAGGCTGTCCTCATTTTTTTCCTTTTTGTTCAAGTCAAGGAGAAAACTTTTGAGTGATGTGGAATCCCATTGGTGCCCCCAGTCCCCAGTCTTCAAGATTGTTTGTTGAGGTCCAGTAGTGTTGCAGAAATGAGTGTCTGAGTCGGTGAGGCAGACAGGCTAACTGACGCAAATACCCAGGGGTAACTTGACTAAACAATTCATCTGCCTGCTAGCCAGTATAATGGAATTCCATTGAAAAGATTAAGTCAAGGATCACCGGGGTAATAGATGCTATTACTTATCCACTTCTTCAGTCTCACCGTCAACTGTAAGAATTCTGGGCCAATGATGGGGGGCTGGAACATAATTCTATTTGTACTTAATTTGTACTTTGCAAATTGATGCAAGAAGCCTAAACAGAAATCGTATTTGACAAAAAACAATAATTTCAAACCTAGATTACATTGGGACACGATCACATATGTCTCTCTATTTATGAGTGGAAATACATCGGAATAGATTTCCTAAATTAAAATAATTTTGAGCTGAATTCCTAGTGATTTTACAGTCTTTTATGTGCAAAAATGAAGAAAAATAAATGTGCTCAGAAAACTTTGGGGGGCCAAATAAAATCGTCAGCTGGCCACCAGTTGACGATCCCTGCTCTAGGAGTTACTGAAGTTATTCCTAATTTTCAGCTTGCCTTTCATCACTCTCGGCATTGCCAGATTCCTAACATAGAAATAAACCTAGTGACCAGGCAGGTATACAGTGCTTTCAGAAAGTATTCACACCCCTTGACTTTTTCCACATTTGTTGTGTTACAAAGTGGGATTAAAATTGATTTAATTGTCATTTTTGTAAACGATCTTTAAAAAATACTTTGTAATGTCAAAGCGGGGAAAAAATTCTAACATTTGTAGAAAAGTCTTTCTAGGTAAGTCTCTAAGAGCTTTACACACCTGGATTGTGCAACATATGCCTATTATTCTTTTCAAAATTCTTCAAGCTCTGTCAAATTGGTTGTTGATCATTGCTAGACTACCATTTTCAGGTCTTGCCATAGATTTTCAAGCAGAATTATGTAGAGAGAAAGAGAAACCTGCACACTGCTCCTGCTAGTATCACTGTTCTTTATTAAGCTAACGTATCGGCCTCAAGGCCTCTGACAAAGGCAGAATGTCCACGTGTACGAGGATAGTGGAAATGTAATCAAAGCCTACTGGATGACAACCTGTTTCTAACCAAGACAAAGGATTTTATAACAGATTTATTCCTGCATAACATAGGTACAGCAGATCCCCTTTCTGTATGGTACACTTTTAAATGTACCTTTAGGAGGTCATGCAATTCAATATTAATCTTTAAATACAAAAACAATTTTGTTCAAAAGAGTTCAAATTAGCAAGGGAAATAGAATAAATAACAGTACAGACGGATAGCAATATAAACTGTACCACAGATGCACATAATACGTTAGAGGAAAAATTAAAAGAAATTGAGAAATTATTTGGGAATGATCAAGTATAATATATTATAAAAATATAGCAAATTGAATGTCATCCATGATTCACCAAATTATACTTTGAAAGACAAAGCAAAGTACTTTAAGCATATGTTACCTTTTCAATCTCCTCCATTTCCACTAACTGAAGTTAACTGTAAGGATTATTTTCCTAATAATAGTGTCAAATTAACAGCTGTACAGAAAGACTTGTGTGAGGGACAAATTGCAGAGGAGGAACTTCTTGATGCAATTAAAGCCTTTAGGCCAGGGAAAACTCCAGGGCTGGATGGCATACCAGCTGAGGTATATGAAACTTTTTTATTTACTCAAAGATCCACTATTAGCGTGCTTTAACCACTCCAAAAACAATTGTGAACTATCAGGTACTCAGCAAGAAGGTTTGATTTCACTATTACTGAAACAGGACCCAGGTGGTAAGTATAAAGATCAAGTCTATCTAAAAAACTGGAGGCCCCTTACACAAAAATCCTAGCAAAATGCATAGCACATAGAATTAACAAGGAGTTATTGGATATTATTCATCCTGATCAGACAGGTTTTTTTTATATGGACGATACATTGGAGATAATATAAGACAAGTACTGGAAACAATAGAACACTATGAAAAATCTAGGAAAACAGGTCTGTTATTCATAGCATATTTTGAAAAGGCTTTCGTTAAAGTATGACTAGACTATTTTAATTTAGGAGAATTTCTTACACAATGGGTTAAAGTTATGTATAGTAACCCCAGTCGTAAAATAATAAATAATGGCTACTTCTCAGAAAGTATTAAACTGTCAAGAGGAGTAAAACAAGGCTGTCCACTGTCGGCATATCTATTTATTATGACCATCGAAATGTTAGCTATGAAAATCAGATCCAACAATAATATAGAGGGGCTAGGAATCCAGGGCTTAAAAACAAAAGTGTCATTGTACACTGACAACTTAAATTTCCTGTTAAATCTGCAATCTGGATCCCTGCACAGCCTTATAGAGGATCTAGATCATTTTTCTAACCTCTCAGGGGTACAACCGAACTATGATAAATGTACCATATTACGTATTGGATCGCTAAAAAAATAAAACTTTCACATTACCGTGTAGTAACTGTTTTAAAGTCACCATTGGCCTCATGGTGAAATCCCTGAGAGGTTTCCTTCCTCTATGGCAACTGAGTTAGGAAGGACGCCTGTATCTTTGTAGTGACTAGGTGTATTGATACACCATCCAAAGTGAAATTAATAACTTCACCATGCTCAAAGGGATATTCAATGTCTGCTTTTTATTTTTTACCCATCTACCAATAGGTGCCCTTCTTTGCTCCCTGGTCTTTGTGGTTGAATCTGTGTTTTAAATTCACTGCTCAACTGAGGGACCTTGTATATAATTGTTTGTGTGGGGTACAGAGATTAGGTAGTCATTCAAAAGTCATGTTAAATACTATTATTGCACACAGAGTGAATCCATGCAACTTATTATGTGACTTGTTAATCACATTTTTACTCCTGAACTTATTTAGGCTTGCCATAACAAAGAAGTTGAATACTTATTGACACTTCATCTTAATCTTCTGCGTTCCTCACAGAGGTACCAACAACAAGCCAACAGACGTCGCCGTCCCGGGCCTACCCTGCGCCTCGGCCAGAGAGTATGGCTCTCAACCAAGAATTTACCGCTACGGGTGGAGTCTCGCAAACTGTCCCAGAAATTCATCGGTCCCTTTAAGGTTGCCAGAAAAGTGAACCCCGTTACTTTTCGCCTGCACTTACCCAGATCCCTTAAAATTAATCCCACGTTTCACATTTCTTTATTAAAACCTGTTGTTTTTTCTCCCCTTATCCCGGCAGGCAGACCTCCCCCTCCACCCCGTATCATCGGAGGCCAGTCGGCTTATACCGTCCATCGGATACTGGATTCCCGCCGGGTGCAGCGGTCCTGGCAGTATCTGGTGGACTGGGAAGGCTACGGTCCCGAGGAGCGCTCCTGGGTTCCTGCCAAGGATATACTGGACCCTGACCTCATTCGTCAGTTCAGGGTCCTCCACCCTGAGAAGGCTGGTAGGAACGTCAGGAGCCGTTCCTAGGGGGGGGATTCTGTCAGGTTTTGGCCAGGACTGTTCAGGTTTTGTTCACTAGATGTCCCCCTTGCACCTTTTTTGTACCTTTTGTTTTTCTTGCTCCAATTATTGTTTGCACCTGTAAGTCATTCCCTTGTTAGTATTTAAACCCTGTGTGTTCCTTAGTTCCTTGCTCAGTGTTTGTAAGTTAGCACCCAGCCCCAGCCCAAGCCTTGTTTTATATAGACTTTTCTCTTGTTGGATTTTCCAGAGGTTCTCTGGTTTTGTTCTTGTTTATTATTTGAGTAGTCTTTTGAGGTTTGTTTTTCCCTGCTGTTTTTTACCACTTTGTGGATTTTTCGTTGTATTTTGGAGGATATCTATTTTTTATTAAACCACCATCTCTAGTACTGCTGTGTCTGCCTCATCTTCTGGGTTCTGCCAATTATTTAGTGACTGTTTCTCGCACCGGGTCCTGACAATTTCAGCTTTTCATTTTTAATTAATTTGTAAAACAAAAAACATGTTTTAACATAATTCCACTTTGACATTATGGAGTATTGTGTGTAGGCCAGTGACACAACATCTAAATTGAAAGAATTTTAAATTAAAACCTTTTCTCAATAGGGGGTGCTGTTTACACTTTGAAGATTTTTCGTTCCCAGATTAAACTGCCTCGTACTCAATTCTTGCTCGTACAATATGCATATTATTATTACTATTGGATAGAAAACACTCTCTAGTTTCTAAAACCGTTTGAATTATTTCTCTGAGTGAAACAGAACTCATTCTGCAGCTCACTTCCTGTCAAGAAGTGAGTTTTCTGAAATTGAGGTCTCTGTTCCAGGGTCGGTTTATAAATTCCCTTATAAGCTATGGGGCTACATGCACTGCATACGCCTTCCCCTAGATGTCAGTAAGCGGTGAGACTTTGAATGGAGCGGATAGCACCATCTGGGGGAGTATAAAACCTCTTGGAACGGAAGTACCGACCTTTTCGACGAGACGCCTGACGCAGGAGGCGAACCGGCATGGCCATTGCCATTGATTTAGGCATGGTCTCGCTGTAACGCACGCTGAATGTCGAGTAACGTTAATTTTAAAAATCTAACACAGCAGTTGCATTAAGAACTAATGTGTCTTTCATTTGCTGTCCAACCTGTATTTTTTTGTCAAGTTTACGATTAGTTATCGATTAGATTAGGTGCCTCTCCAAGATGGCGCCGGCCAGATTGCCTGAAATGTTGCTACTAATCACATTGTATAACCACGATTTGTGCTGCTAAATATGCAAATCTTCGAACAAAACCTATATGCATTGTGTAATATGATGTTACAGGACTGTCATCTGATGAAGTATATCAAGGTTAGTCAAAAATTATATATATTTTGCTGGATTGTTACGATCGCTAACCTTTGCTACTGGTAAACGGCTTGTGTTTCCGGCTATTGTGGTAAGCTAATATAATGCTAAATTGTGTTTTCGCTGTAAAACACTTAAAAAATCTGAAATATTGGCTGGATTCACAAGATGTTGGTCTTTCATTTGCTGTACGCTGTGTATTTTTCAGAAATGTTTTATGATGAGTATTTCGGTATTTGACGTTGGTCTCTATAATTATTCTGGCTGCTTCGGCACTATTTCAGATTGCAGCTGCAATGTAGAACTGTGATTTATACCTGAAATATGCACATTTTTCTAGAAAAACATATGCTATACAATAAATATGTTATCAGACTGTCATCTGATGAAGTTGTTTCTTGGTTAGTGGCTATATATATCTTTATTTGGTCGAAATTGTGATAGCTACCTATGCAGGAAAAAAATGGTGGGGAAAAAAAGTTGTGTCTTTTGCTATCGTGGTTAGCTAATAGATTTACATATTGTGTCTTCCCTGTAAAACATTTTAAAAATCAGAAATGATGGCTGGATTCACAAGATGTGTATCTTTCATCTGGTGTCTTGGACTTGTGATTTAATGATATTTAGATGCTAGTATTTACTTGTGACGCTATGCTAGGCTATGCTAGTCAGCTTTTTTACTGTGGGGGGTGCTCCCGGATCCGGGATTGGGACCAATTAGAAGTTAAGGCTGTAACACAATAAATGTGGAAAATGTGGAAAAGCGGTGCGAATACTTTCTGAAGGCACTGTAGCTGACTGTAGCCAGTGGTTCTACATACAAATGTAGGATCTTAATTTAAGCCAGTCTCTTGTAATTAATGGACATTTTTGTAGAGGTTTATACATCAAGTCTGAATTTTCAAAGTGGAAATGATGTTTTTAAACCTCAAATACACTACAAGTTTAAAATGTCCTGCATCTGTAGGATGAGGCAATGAATGGTACAAAATGCTCTTCTCCGCTCCTGTCCAGCACCTAGCCAGAACTCTTGTTGACCAAGCAGGGAGCCGCCTGACTCTAGCCAAAGCCCCTAGGCCCTAGTTGACCAAGCAAGTATCCTGCCACAAGGCTGAAGCCTGGCATAGTACCATGAAGAGTCTGCCCAGCCATCAACATTCTCCTGTCCTGCCCAGCACCACCTAGCCACATCACGTCAGAGAGACATTACCCTCCCTGCTCTGCTCTGTAACTGGAGGCGTTGTGATGGCTGATGGTTCTGACACAAAAGAGCTTCTCTCTCTCCTCTCCTCTGTAAAAAGTGCAGACAGCCGATAATGAAGCCCTGACAGAGCAGTCAGCAGGCCAAACGTGTTACTGATCACCGGGTATGGAGGAGGGGTGGAGAGGGTGGAGGGAGAGGGCAATGGGCGCCCGGCTTCTGCTGTGCTAAGCACCAGACAAGGAGGCAGAAGGACAGGCTGAGGGTTGAGGTGTGGGCTGGGCTGCCACCACCTTAGACTCAGTATCACACACCATACAGAAAAGCACACCAAGCTTTTTGCTTGTCATCATGGAGAAATAAAAAATATATAAAAAATTGTTCTTATAATGTTTCTAATATTTCTAACTAGACACATCAATTTGTTTCATTTCCCCTTAGAAAACTTTCCACTGGACTGGTGCAAGTGCTTGATAAATCTGTCCCTGTACTGTGCTGTGTGTCTGGGGAGTGGGGACAACAAGGTGAAAGTCAAAGCAATACTGTCACAATACCCCGGGACGTTGCCAAGAGTCCTCAGAGTGGAGGGGGAAACTGAGCTATAACAGGAGTAAAACAATTTCCCTCTTGTACCGATCTGTTGATACTAGAGCTGAACATGAAACTGAAGTGGTATGTGGGGAAGGAGCCTCTTTCCTGATGTCTGGACCTCTGGGAAGGCAACAACAGCTGGAGAGGATTGAGGTATTCTACACTGTACGGTATCTCAAACATAGAGTAGCCCTCTCTTCCAGCTGTTGTTTCCCTCCCAAAGGTACAGATATCAGGAAGGAGATGTCCCACCCACTTCTGTTCCATGTTCAGCTCATGTTTATGTTCTCCTCAGCTTGAGGACGTTCTCCTCAGCTTTCTCATCATGATAACCGATATACAGTACCTCTATGTGAAAATGGGTGTAAAACGGCATTGAAATGCACAGCGGTAGAATGCACGTGTCATCATAATAACATAACTGACACACATTGTGAGGAAACGGAGCAGTGACGTCGTGGTAAATAACCTCATAGTGACCCCAGGTCCCTGGCAGTAGTCTACCATAAGTGTGGAAGCGATGTGATCTGACTGAGCACGGCTGTGTGTGTGTGTGTGTGTGTGTGTGTGTGTGTGTGTGTGTGTGTGTGTGTGTGTGTGTGTGTGTGTGTGTGTGTGTGTGTGTGTGTGTGTGTGTGTGTGTGTGTGTGTGTGTGTGTGTGTGTGTGTGTGTGTGTCTGAGCACACACACTGAATGCTCAGAAATGGCACATTTGTCTATGAAGACTACACAATACCTAAAATAACCTCCTCCACAAAAAGGCTTTTCCTCAGATCAAGTGCTTACAATTCACATTATGAACAATTTCTTTATCATATAAGTTCACTAAAAGGTAAGGATTTGTTGTACTAGGCAACCACCCTTGCTTTTTATGTTTGGATTCAACACCAATTTCAAGAAACAATCTTTCAAATATATTCAACCAAATGAATGTAATGCACTGTCAAAAAAAAAAAACGTTTTGATGTTTTGATACAGTCAGAATAAAAGCTCAGTAAAACCTTTTGGCTTAAATAATTCAAATAGTCTGCTCAGAGCTGTGAGGTGATCATTTATATACAGTGGGGCAAAAAAGTATTTAGTCAGCCACCAATTGTGCAAGTTCTCCCACTTAAAAAGATGAGAGAGGCCTGTAATGTTCATCATAGGTACACTTCAACTATGACAGACAAAATGAGAAGAAAAAAATCCAGAAAATCACATTGTAGGATTTTTTATGAATTTATTTGCAAATTATGGTGGAAAATAAGTATTTGGTCACCTACAAACAAGCAAGATTTCTGGCTCTCACAGACCTGTAACTTCTTCTTTAAGAGGCTCCTCTGTCCTCCACTCGTTACCTGTATTAATGGCACCTGTTTGAACTTGTTATCAGTATAAAAGACACCTGTCCACAACCTCAAACAGTCACACTCCAAACTCCACTATGGCCAAGAACAAAGAGCTGTCAAAGGACACCAGAAACAAAATTGTAGACCTGCACCAGGCTGGGAAGACTGAATCTGCAATAGGTAAGCAGCTTGGTTTGAAGAAATTAACTGTGGGAGCAGTTATTAGGAAATGGAAGACATACAAGACCACTGATAATCTCCCTCGATCTGGGGCTCCACGCAAGATCTCACCCCGTGGGGTCAAAATGATCACAAGAACGGTGAGCAAAAATCCCAGAACCACATGGGGGGGCCTAGTAAATGACCTGCAGAGAGCTGGGACCAAAGTAACAAAGCCTACCATCAATAACACACTACGCCGCCAGGGACTCAAATCCTGCAGTGCCAGACGTGTCCCCCTGCTTAAGCCAGTACATGTCCAGGCCCGTCTGAAGTTTGCTAGAGAGCATTTGGATGATCCAGAAGAAGATTGGGAGAATGTCATATGGTCAGATGAAACCAAAATAGAACTTTTTGGTAAAAACTCAACTCGTCGTGTTTGGAGGACAAAGAATGCTGAGTTGCATCCAAAGAACACCATACCTACTGTGAAGCATGGGGGTGGAAACATCATGCTTTGGGGCTGTTTTTCTGCAAAGGGACCAGGACGATTGATCCATGTAAAGGAAAGAATGAATGGGGCCATGTATCGTGAGATTTTGAGTGAAAACCTCCTTCCATCAGCAAGGGCATTGAAGATGAAACGTGGTTGGGTCTTTCAGCATGACAATGATCCCAAACACACCGCCCGGACAACGAAGGAGTGGCTTCGTAAGAAGCATTTCAAGGTCCTGGAGTGGCCTAGCCAGTCTCCAGATCTCAACCAAATAGAAAATCTTTGGAGGGAGTTGAAAGTCCGTGTTGCCCAGCAACAGCCCCAAAACATCACTGCTCTAGAGGGGATCTGCATGGAGGAATGGGCCAAAATACCAGCAACAGTGTGTGAAAACCTTGTGAAGACTTACAGAAAACGTTTGACCTCTGTCATTGCCAACAAAGGGTATATAACAAACTATTGAGATAAACTTTTGTTATTGACCAAATACTTATTTTCCACCATAATTTGCAAATAAATTCATAAAAAATCCTACAATGTGATTTTCTGGATTTTTTTTTCTAATTTTGTCTGTCATAGTTGAAGTGTACCTATGATGAAAATTACAGGCCTCTCTCATCTTTTTAAGTGGGAGAACTTGCACAATTGGTGGCTGACTAAATACTTTTTTGCCCCACTGTAGTTAGACTATTACACCTACTGTCTTCATCTATCCAGTACCTCTCACAGTGTGTGTGTTTGTGTGTGTGTGTGTGTGCGTGTGCGTGTGCGTGCGTGCGTGCGTGCGTGCGTGCGTGCGTGCGTGCGTGCGTGCGTGCGCGCGTGTGTTTGTGTGTGTGTGGGTGAGTGTGTGTGTTGTCAGAAAATATGTCAACACAAATTAACAGCATGTTAAACACTGTCTGACTGTCTGACTGGGTACTAATAGATCCTAGCTATCACATCTAAGCTGTAAAACGCCTGAAACAAAGACCCAGAGGTTCTCCAGCTTGGTTATTGACTAGCTGTTGTCTCTCTTATCTACACAGCTTTACTCAAACCTCCAACATCCAGTGTGTGTGTGCGTGCGTGCGTACGTGCGTGCGTGTTCGTGTACATCCCAGGATAATAATTCCACACCTCTGAACTGTTACCTTCCACTAGCTACTGACCCCGTGGGCTTCAAAAGAACCAAGTGAACATACACTATATTCTGTAGGTGAATCTGCCTGCCAACAACAGTAGCTAGAGTTCTCTACTGTCTTCCACTCACCCATGTGACTTCAGCACTGGAATAATAATAACTACCCACACTGGACCTTTAACACTGTGTATGGCAATACACATCCCAAAGCATGCAAAGCTCTAGTCTTTGAAACACATACAATATCTGAAAACATTGTACACTATAAGATCCTTGGCAGTAATCAGTAATAGTTCTATGATACAGTGGTAAAGACAATAGGGTGAACATTTGCAGTAATTGAGATGACAGATCTAATGGCGATTGGCTTTAGTTGGTAGGAAAGGAGCAGTGTAATATATACAGCTGAAGTCGGAAGTTTACATACACCTTAGCCAAATACATTTAAACTCAGTTTTTCACAAGTCCTGACATTTAATCCTAGTAAAAATTCCCTGTCTTAGGTTAGTTAGGATTAACACTTTATTTTAAGAATGTGAAATGTCAGAATAATAGCAGAGAGAATGATTTATTTCAGCTTTTATTTCTTTCATCACATTTCCAGTCGGTCAGAAGTTTACATACACTCAATTAGTATTTGGTAGCATTGCCTTTAAATTGTTTCACTTGGGTCAAAGTTTCAGGTAGCCTTCCACAAGCTTCCCACAATAAGTAGGGTGAATTTTGGCCCATTCCTCCTGACAGAGCTGGTGTAACTGAGTCAGGTTTGTAGGCCTCCTTGCTCGCACACACTTTTTCAGTTCTGCCCACACATTTTCTATAGGATTTAATGACTCCAATCTAAGTGTATGTAAACTTCCGACTTCAACTGTATGTGTCTGCAGAATAAGTGTCCCTAAAAACCTGCTACCTCTGTACAGAACTCCAGAGTAGGTCTGAGCAGTCACCCTACTCATGGTGCCCACAGGACAAAACACTATCAAAGCACATTACTTCCTTTGCTCTCGTTCTCTCTCTCTTTCTCCATCCGTCCCCCTCTCACTCTACCTCTCGCTCTCATTCGCCCACTCCCTCCCTCCTTCCATCCCAACCTCCCTCCTTCCATCCCTCCCTCCCTCCTTCCATCCCTCCCTCCCTCCCTCCTTCCATCCCTCCCTCCCTCCTTCCATCCCTCCCTCCCTCCTCTCCTCCTCTTGTGCCGTTTGTGAGTAGAGTATCCAAATATTCCAGCCCTCCTTTCAGTAGTGTGCCGAGGGGCATGGCTCTCAGAGCATAAAACACAAAACCCTTTCCAACTAGGCTTCTGGAGTTGTGTCATCTAGGACTGGTTTATTTTAAGCTACATTGTGTACTATATTCCTCCTTTAACAGTATCCTTGGTGGTGTGCCTGACTTCTTACATAAAGAAACATCACTCCATTTAACACCCCAGCAAACACTACCATTTGGCTCATTTGGCTCATGCAAAGAAAAGGGAAAGGGAAAGAGCACTGGGAGAACGATGAGGATGAGAGTGAATGGATGAAGGACTACCAGAGAGAAGGAAGAGATTGAATGGCTAATATCACCCAGGTTGGGCCTAGGGTGAAGGGTGTTGCGACTTTGGGCCCACGAGGAGGACATGCACAACGAGGGTGATTTACAATTACACATTAACACAAGAACCAGGGTCACCCTTCCTGCCCTTGAGTGGATTATCAGAGCCACTGGAATGTGCTTCATGATATGACAGAGCCATAAATGCCCCCTGGGACCATAGCTAATTTCTTCCCCCCTTTTCTTTTTACGAACCTGAGTGCCCACTGGGAAGAGCACGAGACTAAATGCAGAGTTAAAAAGATCTCTGAGAGAAAATGGTGCCAAGAGCCCCAGAACATATGTTTATTATTTTGGAATTATCGTTTTCTTTTGGTAACTATCGTTCAAAACTTTGGGGTCATTTAGAAATGTCTTTGTTTTTGAAAAAAAAATAACATTTTTTGAAGATCTCATACAATGCTGTGTACTACTCCCTTCACAGAAAAGCACCAACTGGTTCTAACCAGAATAGAAAGAGGAGTGGGAGGCCCCGGTGCACAACTGAGCAAGAGGAGAAGTACATTAGAGTGTCTAGTTTGAGAAACAGATGCCTCACAAGTCCTCAACTGGCAGCTTCATTAAATAGTACCCGCAAAACACCAGTCTCAACGTCAACAGTGAAGAGGCGACTACGGGATGCTGGCCTTCTAGGCAGAGTTCCTCTGTCCAGTGTCTGTGTTCTTTTGCCCATCTTAATCTTTTATTTTTATTGGCCAGTCAGAGATATGACTTTTTCTTTGCAACTCTGCCCTAATTGGAGTAAACGCATAAACAATAACACTTAGACTTCTACTTCCAGCTTATACATACTATATACATTTTACGGACACAGTATATTTTACAATAGTTATATTTTGTTATATACCTATCTCTGAACACCATCCAGTTTTGATTTCTATTTGCCATATATTTTTCAACTGTGCTGTGATGTTTCACAAAGGTTCTGAACCTTTCTGTTCTCATAGTTTCTAAAGATTGTAAATTAAAAAAATAATAATAATCAAATCCCCCAGCAGTGCTATTTGCAGAGTTAGCTCCAGGTAAGTGTTGCAATTCTTCAGCCATTCCTGCCAAGCTACATTTGGACAGCACCAAAACAAATGATCTAATGATTCCGTCTCTTCACAGCAAAATCTGCAGAGCTGGGAGGGTTGTAAACTCAGCAAAAAAAGAAAAGTCCTCTCACTGTCAACTGCGTTTATTTTCAGCAAACTTAACGTGTAAATATTTGTATGAACATAACAAGATTCAACAACTGAAACATAAACTGAACAAGTTCCACAGACATGTGACTAACATAAATGGAATAATGTGTCCCTGAACAAAGGGGGGTCAAAATCAAAAGTAACAGTCAGTATCTGGTGTGGCCACCAGCTGCATTAAGTACTGCAGTGCATCTCCTCCTCATGGACTGCACCAGATTTGCCAGTTCTTGCTGTGAGATGTTACCCCAGATTGAGCAGTATGGCAGGTGGCATTGTCATGCTGGAGGATCATGTCAGGATGAGCCTGCAGGAAGGGTACCACATGAGGTAGGAAGATGTCTTCCCTGTAACGCACAGCATTGAGATTGCCTGCAATGACAGCAAGCTCAGTCCGATGATGCTGTGACACACCGCCCCAGACCATGACGGACCTCCACCTGCAAATCGATCCTGCTCCAGAGTACAGGCCTCGGTGTAACGCTCATTCCTTCGACGATAAATGCCAGTCCGACCATCACCCCTGGTGATACATAACTGTGACTCGTCGGTGAAGACCACTTTTTGCCAGTCCTGTCTGGTCCAGAGACGGTGGGTTTGTGCCCATAGGCGACGTTGTTGCCGGTGATGTCTGGTGAGGACCTGCCTTACAACAGGTCTACAAGCCCTCAGTCCAGCCTCTCTCAGCCTATTGCGGACAGTCTGAGCACTGATGGAGGGATTGTGCATTCCTGGTGTAACTTGGGCAGTTGTTGTTGCCATCCTGTACCTGTCCCGCAGGTGTGATGTTCGGATGTACCGATCCTGTGCAGGTGTTGTTACACGGGGTCTGCCACTGCAAGGACGATCAGCTGTCCATCCTGTCTCCCTGTAGCGCTGTCTTAGGCGTCTCAGTACGGACATTGCAACCCTGGCCACATCTGCAGTCCTCATGTCTCCTTGCAGCATGGCTAAGGCACGTTCACGCAGATGAGCAGGGACCCTGGGCATCTTTCTTTTGGTGTTTTTCAGAGTCAGTAAAAAGGCCTCTTTTTAGTGTGATAACTGTGACCTTAATTGCCTACCGTCTGTAAGCTGTTAGTGTCTTAACCACCGTTCCACAGCTCCATGTTCATTAATTGTTTATGGTTCATTGAACAAGCATGGGAAACAGTGTTTAAACCATTTACAATGAAGATCTGTGACGTTATTTGGATTTTTACGATTATTTTTTGAAAGACAGGGTCCTGAAAAAGGGACGTTTCTTTTTTTGCTGAGTTTATAGAACTTTCTTTTGATTGCAAGAATTTTGTATAATAATTTAAATAGAAAAACTCTTAAGTTTTGAATCTGGCGTTGTTTTGTGTATCAGTTCATAAACCACGTGCCATGGATTTTGTACATAGAAAATCTCTTCCCAACTATTTTGCAATCAATATGGCACAGGTGTCAATTTTGATCCTTAATTCAGGGCTGACAGACAAGTTCCTTACTTTCTCCCCCTTCCACTTGCCTCTTCCATTTTTGTGTTAATTATAAATTAATTAAACTGACAAACTTTTGGTATGAGCCCAATATAGATTGTGATATTTTTCCTCTGTTTTTCCTACGTTATTAAAAGTATAATATGTTTTTAAATTGTGAAATTGTTCTCTGAACAGGGAAAAACATTATGTGAACACTTCTGAGAAAATCCCAATCTCATATTGAACATTAAACGGGTTGAGTTCTCTTAATCACCGGGGCATTCCCAATGTTACACTGTTTGGACATTAAAGCCCGCCTCCTGGAGTCTCCCTATAAAGTAGAACATTTACCAGACAACTGGTGGAAAAACATGGGAATGGAAAAAGAAAGGGAAAAACATGGCTAATCTCTGTCTAATGACATGCTAATATCAATGGATTTACTAAACAGAAAATGTAATCTTATCAAGTCAAGTTCTGTAAGGCGAGGACACCTGTTGGGCAAATGATCCCATCTCCTGGGAACTGAGCTGAAAACTCATCCCAAAAGACAGACGAATGGAGAACTGAATCAACTTGGTAGAGAAAAAGACTTGTCTTGCATGAGGGAGAGAGGAGAGTAGGCATGACAAAGAGTTGTCAGTCTTGGACTGAAACAGTACGAATCGGCATCTGAACTATTCAGCATCGCTAAATTATAATCTTAATAGATCAATCATAATCTTTGTTTCTTTCCACTGTGTTTGTTAGCATAATAATACATCCTCTCTTTATAAATAAGTGTGGTTTTCTCTTGCTTCAACAAATGCTGTCTCTAAGACAATTAAAGACCTTACGTATACTTTAAGATTGTTGATATGAGACTTGATGAATGGAGGCTAAACTAATCAGAGTTTCAAGTTAATTGTTCTCTTTGAATAAAAACTTGTGCCCTTACACAACGTTTAACTTGAAATAGTAGGCCAATTAATTCATTAATTAAGTCACCAATTATTAGACCACTAAAGTTCCTACAAGGGAAAGTACAGCAGGGCACTGAGAGGAGGATGAGACTAACAGCCTTGTTGTGCCAACATGGGATCACAGCAGGACACTAACAACAGTCTTGTTGTGTCTATAGGGGATCACTGCAG
>NC_092090.1:24820037-25022537 GCF_045679555.1 Salvelinus alpinus
GGCACTAACAGCTGCCTTGTTGTGTCTATAGGGGATCACAGCAGGACACTAACAGCAGCCTTGTTGTGTCTATTGGGGATCACAGCAGGACACTAACAACAGTCTTGTTGTGTCTATAGGGGATCACAGCAGGACACTAACAGCAGCCTTGTTGTGTCTATTGGGGATCACAGCAGGACACTAACAACAGTCTTGTTGTGTCTATAGGGGATCACAGCAGGACACTAACAGCAGCCTTGTTGTGTCTATTGGGGATCACAGCAGGACACTAACAGCAGCCTTGTTGTGTCTATAGGGGACCACAGCAAGACACTAACAGCAGCCTTGTTGTGTCTATAGGGGACCACAGCAGGGCACTAACAGCAGCCTTGTTGTGTCTATAAGGGACCACAGCAGGACACTAACAGCAGCCTTGTTGTGTCTATAGGGGACCACAGCAGGGCACTAACAGCAGCCTTGTTGTGTCTATAGGGGACCACAGCAGGGCACTAACAGCAGCCTTGTTGTGTCTATAGGGGACCACAGCAGGACACTAACAGCAGCCTTGTTGTGTCTATTGGGGATCACAGCAGGACACTAACAGCAGCCTTGTTGTGTCTATAGGGGACCAAAGCAGGACACTAACAGCAGCCTTGTTGTGTCTATTGGGGATCACAGCAGGACACTAACAGCAGCCTTGTTGTGTCTATTGGGGATCACAGCAGGACACTAACAGCAGCCTTGTTGTGTCTATAGGGGACCACAGCAGGACACTAACAGCAGCCTTGTTGTGTCTATTGGGGATCACAGCAGGACACTAACAGCAGCCTTGTTGTGTCTATTGGGGATCACAGCAGGACACTAACAACAGTCTTGTTGTGTCTATAGGGGATCACAGCAGGACACTAACAGCAGCCTTGTTGTGTCTATTGGGGATCACAGCAGGACACTAACAACAGTCTTGTTGTGTCTATAGGGGATCACAGCAGGACACTAACAGCAGCCTTGTTGTGTCTATTGGGGATCACAGCAGGACACTAACAGCAGCCTTGTTGTGTCTATAGGGGACCACAGCAAGACACTAACAGCAGCCTTGTTGTGTCTATAGGGGACCACAGCAGGGCACTAACAGCAGCCTTGTTGTGTCTATAAGGGACCACAGCAGGACACTAACAGCAGCCTTGTTGTGTCTATAGGGGACCACAGCAGGGCACTAACAGCAGCCTTGTTGTGTCTATAGGGGACCACAGCAGGACACTAACAGCAGCCTTGTTGTGTCTATTGGGGATCACAGCAGGACACTAACAGCAGCCTTGTTGTGTCTATAGGGGACCACAGCAGGACACTAACAGCAGCCTTGTTGTGTCTATTGGGGATCACAGCAGGACACTAACAGCAGCCTTGTTGTGTCTATTGGGGATCACAGCAGGACACTAACAGCAGCCTTGTTGTGTCTATTGGGGATCACAGCAGGACACTAACAGCAGCCTTGTTGTGTCTATAGGGGACCACAGCAGGACACTAACAGCAGCCTTGTTGTGTCTATTGGGGATCACAGCAGGACACTAACAGCAGCCTTGTTGTGTCTATTGGGGATCACAGCAGGACACTAACAGCAGCCTTGTTGTGTCTATAGGGGACCACAGCAGGACACTAACAGCAGCCTTGTTGTGTCTATTGGGGATCACAGCAGGACACTAACAGCAGCCTTGTTGTGTCTATTGGGGATCACAGCAGGACACTAACAGCAGCCTTGTTGTGTCTATAGGGGACCACAGCAGGACACTAACAGCAGCCTTGTTGTGTCTATTGGGGATCACAGCAGGACACTAACAGCAGCCTTGTTGTGTCTATTGGGGATCACAGCAGGACACTAACAGCAGCCTTGTTGTGTCTATTGGGGATCACAGCAGGACACTAACAACAGTCTTGTTGTGTCTATACGGGACCACAGCTGGACACTAACAGCAGCCTTGTTGTGTCTATTGGGGATCACAGCAGGACACTAACAGCAGCCTTGTTGTGTCTATAGGGGATCACTGCAGGACAGTAACAGCAGCCTTGTTGTGTCTATAGGGGATCACAGCCGTGTTGTGTCTATAGGGGATCACAGCCTTGTTGTGTCTATAGGGGATCACAGCCTTGTTGTGTCTATAGGGGATCACAGCAGGCGATGCACAGCACAAAAGTAGCCTGGGTCACTGAGTCGCTGAACACAGAGAAGATCAACAGCTCGGAGAGGAGTAGCCTACTTGGTAATGGTATGCCTAAGGGGAGCTGGTAACATCACTACTACATTTTACGTGGCTATGTACACTGACACACCAATTGGATGTGCTTAGTAGTTTAGTTTACAACAAGTGGGTCAATTTGTTATTACACAGAGAAAAGGATAGTATTTTACTGCTGTAGCCCTGAACTGCTCCAGGATATGTCTAACACTGTCACATCTCATTCCTAGCTTCAAGACCAGCACAGAGCAATGACAAGGCTTCCTGCAAACCAACTCATCTAACTAGATGAAAGTCTAGTTGAATCATCTTAATAAATTGAGCTTGTTAAATTACATTGGAGAAATGTTCTAGGATGGGATTTCACAATGCTCTCAAAAAGTAGCAGTCAGAGAAGCAGGAACCACCAAAACTTTTGTCAAGAACCATTTTGCAGAGAAGCTACCTTAGATGAACTTTAGATACCTCAGATAAACTGTGAATCTTAGAATTGCTTTACTCAGCAACAATCAGTGCTTTGACACTCAAAATGAGAAAACACTACAACTGGAATCATCCCAATAACCAAACACTACTGCAGTCATAAGTTCCTCCCTGACCTAATATCTAATATTTATAACTTGGTATCTCATACATTTGAAATAATCTCTGATTTCTCATAGATAATAATATTATTATTTGGTGGCCAGAACAGGCTTGCGTAGCTTCTGCCTGTCAGTCATGGGGACTGCAGACTGTTGTTCCTGCTGTGATCGCCATGCCATCAATGCCCCTGAAAACCTCTGATTAATAAATTAATCTCAACCACAGCAGCTCTCTACAGCATCATCTGGTGAGACTGCTGGGGACACTGCTGGAGAACTTGTAAACAAACAGCTTCAAATACATGTTGATTTCATTCACCCAGCATCCCTGCACTATACACATTTTACAATGGATTGCATTGTCCATATATATATATATATATATATATATATATATATATATAGCTTTGACACTGCAACTGAATAGCTTAGGATTGTTTACTTATCTGTATTTCATTCATTCAACATTAACATGATAAGCACTGATAAGTACCTACATAATTCATGAATGATTTGGCATGATCTGATACGTGTCTCCTTAACGTGAGCTGCAGCCACTGAGAACTGTTATTGAGTAGCAATCAATCAGCCAGGCCAGCTTCAGTTAACTAGCTGAAGGAGAAGAAGGAGACGTGGGCTCAGGAGAATGGCATCCTGGCATCACATCCCACCTCCATTATAACACTCCTCAAGCAGGCCTCTCCAACTCTGAAGGTGTAACAAGGGGAATGAAAGCTGATTCTCCGAAGGTGTACAAGGAAGGACAAGGGGAATGGACCTACCTCTGATGAGATCACATCTCACCTCCATTATCACATTCTTCAACAAGGTCTCTCCAGCTCTGGTGTTCAATGAAGGACAAGGGGAATATGGGAATGGACCTATCTCTGTGAAGGTGTACCAGCCCAGGACAAGAATGGACCTACCTCTGTGAAAGTCTACCAGGACAAGGAGAATGGACCTACCTCTGTGAAAGTCTACTAGGACAAGGAGAATGGACCTACCTCTGTGAAAGTCTACCAGGACAGGGGAAATGGACAGGGCTTTATGCCTGAGATATTTAATAATGAGAGCATAGCTGGCAGGCCTATGGGGATCTATTTGAAACACAGTACGTTGCTGCTGCTGCTACTGCTAATGTAAAGTGACACATCGGAGGAAGACATGCTCTTAGATTAGTTGCACCAAATGAGCATGCCTTCACATCGATGACAATAGAGATATTGAAGAGCTATATAGCTATTCTGTCATTGTCAGGAATCTAAAGTCTTCTCCTGAGCTATTAATACAGTTCATATGTTTCCAGTGAAAGTGAAATTGGGTTGAAAAGGAAACTTTACAACAAATGATATCAGAATGTCCCAAGAGAAGTTTATGTAATAATGTAATAATATTAAAGTTTATACTGGACATTTTTATATAGATGACTTTCTCCTCAGGTAAACTGAGGTCTCCAATAGGATCACATATTCATGTGTTTCTGAATCAGCACTTTATATAATAGAAAATAAACGTTCAGCTTGTGACAGACAGGGAGGGAGGGAGGGAGGGAGGCAGGCAGGCAGGCAGGCAGGCAGGCAGGCAGGCAGGGAGGGAGGCAGGCAGGCAGACAGACAGACAGACAGACAGACAGACAGGCAGGCAGGCAGGCAGGCAGACAGACAGACAAGCAGGTAGGGAGGCAGCAGTGTATTTATATTGAGAAGAGAAGAGACGTTTGGCTGAGTCTGAGCTGCAGTGTTTCACACAGTCCCCCAGAGGACAGAACCGTCTTTTTCATTCCTTTCACACAGTCCGTCTGTCTGCAGCCTTACAACACAGTGAGCTCACAACACAGTCCACAGACAGACAAACCACACTGGGAGGGAATAACGCTACACTCTCCTCTGGTTAGGTATGTTGCTCTGAAGACAAGGGTCCTGTCTGACCTCACAGAGATGTCAAGGAAGGTCGTCAAGGTCAAGGGCACCAACACACATTAGCCCTGTCCAGGATCAACCCCTAGGCATAATCAAATGGCCACCCGGACTATTTACATTGACCCTCGCCCCCCTCCTTTGTTTTTACACTGCTGCTACTCGCTGTTTAATATCTATGCATAGTCACTTTACAAATGACCTTGACTAACCTGTAGCCCCGCACATTGTATATAGCCTCGTTATTGTTATGTACATTTGTGTTACTTTCTGATTGATTAGATTTTTTTTCTCCATTTATTTTGTTAATATTTCCTTAACTCTATTTCTTGAACTGCATTGTTGGTTAAGGACTTGTAAGTAAGCATTTCACAGTAAGGTCTACACCTGTTGTATTCGGTGCATGTAACAAATCAAATTTGATTTGATTTGACTTTGAGCGTTTCCCTGCCTGGAGTATCCAATTGGCAGGGTTTGCCGTTATGGGACTATTCTATTGGTCCATTAAGCCAGGCAAACTCAATCAAGCACAGATAAAGTATGTGAAATGGTTTTGAATAGTATTTTAACGCAGGTCTGATGCACTGCCCAGCTGTTCCACAGCTATGCCAATGTGAATGGGATCTTTCTCTACAGGCACAGCCACAGCCAGCCCCAAAGGCAAGGCCTGATCACATGACCCATGTAGGACCACATGCCAGCTTCCCCTTCTGGTTGCATTAGAATGTGGTAAAAGAGGGAGACTCAAAAACACGTCTAAACTGTGCCAGTCCAGACACAATAAACAAACACATCAGAAACCACAGCTATAGAAAATAGCCGGAAGACTACAATTAACTCTGGATCCCGAACCCTAAATAGCACCAGCTAAACTGTGTCAATAGAAACACAATAAACAGTAACTCCACAGCCATAGAAAAGAACCGGAAGGCATCAATTTAAATAGCTGGGCAGAATCATTGGAGGTGAAAAGTTATCTCTCTCATTTCAGAGATGGTAGAGATGGTAACACACTTTCCTTCAATAATTTACATCTTATAACGAGGTCAAATGTGCACTGATATAGGCTACTTCATTATCATTACAGTCAGAAACTAGAACTTGGAACTCAATTGATTCCAGGTGCCTGATTCCCTGCGGTAAATTGATTCCCCTGGTACTGTATTCTAAAAGACTCCCATGGGAACGGAAGAGAAAACAGGGTGCCTGCCTCCCTTACTTCACCAACCCAGGAGGAAGTGATGCAGAGCAGAGCAGACACGCTATTAGAGATTGTCACTTATACAGTCTTTCTATAAACACCTACAATACCTCTGAGACTTCAGTCAATAGAGATGAGGAGAGAGGGAAGGAGGAAGGGAGACAGAGAGAGAGAGAGAGAGAGAGGGGAGCTACTAGGCTTTACAGCCACGTTGCCATGATTTTCATATAGACACTCAATCATCATGTTACTTTTTAATGGTACGTTTACAAACATATATTTTGATGAATAGAATTGAAAGTTGTGTCTCATTATAGTAAGTGGTGAAATAGGTATAGCCAGTTACAATTGTCATGGCTTAGCAGATAATTGTAACGGCATTCCTCCTCCTCTTCATACGAAGAGGAGGAGTAGTGATTTGACCAAAGTGCAGCGGGTTGTGAATACATAATGATTTATTAAATCAAACGATGAAACACGAAAACAAACACTTGGAAGGATTTTACAAAATAACAAAACGGAGTAGACAGACCTGTACATGGAACTTACATAAAATACACGCAGAACTCACGAACAGGAACAGACTACATAAACCGAGACAGTCCCGTGTGGTGCGACAAACACTGACACTGACGACAATCACCCACAAACAAACAGTGAGAACAACCTACCTTAATATGACTCTCAATCAGAGGAAACGTCAAACACCTGCCTCTAATTGAGAGCCATACCAGGCAACCCAAAACCAACATAGAAACAGAAAACATAGACTGCCCACCCAAAACTCACGCCCTGACCATCAAACACATACAAAACAACAGAAAACAGGTCAGGAACGTGACAATAATAAGAAAAGACGATCAGTATTTACCTGGCTAAAAGAGAAGGAATATAATATCTATTGTTTACAGGAAATTCATTCAACAATTTTAGATGAAGTTTTGTGGAAAAAGGACTGGGGGGGCGAAATATATTTCTCCCATGGGCAAAGAAATTCAAAAGGGGTGATGGTTTTATTAATTAACAGTCATTTTAATCCAAATGTGCAAATTGTCCAAACAGATCATCAAGGTAGATGGATTATTTAAATATGTTATTGGACAATTAACAAATATGGCTTATTAACCTATACGGTCCAAATAATGATGATCCAAGCTTCTTTGAAAATATATATACGAATTTATCAACTCTACAAGCAACACTAGACTCTATTATTATGGTGGGAGATTTTAATACGGTCTTAAATACCTCTATGGACCGGAAAGGAAATCACACCACAAACTATCACCATTAGGCACTTAAGGAAATCATGAATGTCATGGATATATTGGAATTAGTGGATATATGGAGACTTAAATACCCTGACCTAGTGAGATATACATGGCGGAGGCTTAATCAAGCTAGTCGTCTTGACTACTTTCTTATGCCATTCTCTCTGGCACCAAAAGTTTTTAAAAAGTGTTGATAGGGGACAGAATGCGGTCGGATCATCACATAATTGGCATATATTTTACTCTTACAGAATTTCCACGTGGGCGAGGATATTGGAAATTTAATCAAAGCCTACTAGATGATAAAATGTTTAGGAAATTGAAGGACTAACAGTACAGTTAGATAGCAATAAAAACTGTACCATAGAGGCACAAAAAGAAATGGAGGACCTTATTCAAGAAAGATCCAGTGTAATATATTATAAAAATAAAGCGAACTGGATGGAATATGGGAAAAAATGCACCAAATTCTTTTTTGATCTTCAATATAGAAATGCTACCAAAATGTTTTATTGAAACTTGTTACAAATGATGGAGTCACGCATGATTCACCGAATGATATTTTGAAAGAAGAAGTAAAGTACTTTAAGAATATGTTTTTGTTTCAGTCTCCTCCATCTCCACTAATTGAATGGATTTTTTCCCTAATAATAATGTAAAATTAACATCTGTACAGAAAGACTCATGTGAAGGCCAAATTACAGAGGAGGAACTTCTTGATGCAATTGGGGCCTTTAAGGCTGGGAAAACTCCAGGGCTGGATGACATACCAGTGGTAGTATACAAAACTTTTTTTGATATACTCAGAGGACCATTATTAGCATGTTTTAACCACTCCAATATAAATGGTAGATTATCAGACACGCAACAAGAAGGTCTGATATCATTATTACTGAAACAGGACCCAAGTGGTATGTATAAAGATCCAGTCCATTTAAAAAATTGGAGATGCAAAAATCCTAGCAAAATGCTTGAAGCATAGAATTAAAAAAGTATTATCAGATATTATTCATCCTAATCAGACAGTTTTTTTTACATGGACGATACATTGGAGATAATATAAGACAAGTACTGGAAACAATAGAATACTATGAAATATCGGGGACACCAGGCCAGGTTGTCATAGCTGATTTTGAAAAGGCTTTTGATAAAGTACGACTGGAGTTTATATATAAATGTCTAGAATATTTCAATTTTGCGGAATCTTTTATAAAATGGGTTAAAGTTATGTATCATAACCCTAGGTGTAAAATAGTAAATACTGGCTACATCTCAGGAAGTTTTAAACTAGCTAGAGGAGTAAAACAAGATTGTCCACTATCGGCATATCTATTTATTATTGCCATCGAAATGTTAGCTGTTAAAATTAGATCAAACATTACTATTAAGGGATTAGAAATCCGTGGTTTAAAAACGAAGGTGTCATTGTACGCTGATGATTAATGTTTTCTTTTAAAACCACAAGTAGAATCTCTCCTCGGCCTCATAGAGGATCTATACACTTTTGCTATCCTCTCTGGATTAAAACCAAATTATGATACGTATTGGATCACAAAAAAATGCAAATTTTACATTACCGCGTAGTTTACCAATTAAATGGTCTGACGGAGATGTGGACATACTCGGTATACAAATCCCAAAAGAAAGAAATGATCTCACTCCAATAATATTTTATAGAAAGTTAGCAAAAATAGATAAGATCTTGCTACCATGGAAAGGAAAATACCTGTCTATTTGTGGAAAAATCACCCTGATTAACTCTTTAGTCATTTCACATTTCACCTATTTGCTTATGGTTTTGCCTACACCTAGTGACCTGATTTTTTAATTATATGAACAAAAAATATTAAATTTTATTTGGAATGGAAAGCCAGACAAAATTAAAGGTACTATTTATATAACGAATATGAATTCGGTGGGCAGAAATGATTAAATATTAAAGCATTAGACCTCTCACTAAAGGCATCAGTCATACAAAAGTTATACATAAATCCAAACTGGTTCTCTAGTAAATTGGTAGGAATGTCTCATCCTATGTTCAAGAATGGCCATTTTCCCTTTATTCAGATTCACTTTCGGTTGTTTGAAAAGGAAATAATCTCCAAAATATCATTATTTTTTAAACAAGCCTTAGAAAGTTGGTTGCAATTTCAGTTTAATCCACCTGAAAAGACAGAACAAATAATACAACAAATATTGTGGTTAAACTCAAATATACTAATTGATAAAAAAATGTATAATTTTGTTGAATTATTGTAATGGCTGATTTCCTCCTCTTCGTCTGAAGTGTGTAGCAGGGAGTATGATCAGGTGTAGCAGGGATCAGACCAAGACGCAGAGTGGTAAGTGTCCATGTTTTAATATAATTAACTGAACACGACAAAATATACAAAAAAACAAAGTAACCTAACCGAAACAGTCCCGTGTGGCAGGAACACAGACACAGGAAACAAACACCCACAAACCAACAGTGAAAACAGGCAACCTAAATATGGTTCCCAATCAGAGACAATGCAAAACACCTGTCTCTGATTGAGAACCATATCAGGCCAATTGACAAACCTAAACATAGAAACACATAACATAGACTGCCCACCCCAACTCACGCCCTGACCATACTAACTAAAGACAAAACAAAGGAAAATAAAGGTCAGAACATGACAATTATACCATAAATAAGACTGGTGGAGTTATGCCACACATGCAGCTAACACAGACATATGGAAATGTCTGCTTTACCCAAAATTACAACCAACTAATTGCAGCATTACCACAAAAATGGAAGAGGCATGTAGAAGGGCAAAAAAGTAAGGAACTTGTATGGCAGCCCTGTATTAAAAAACAGAAATGGTTAAAGAAAAGTGTGATGAATAAAAACATATACCAATTTCATTTAAGGACCAAAAAACTGAGGGCTGTGCCATATAAATTGCAAAATAGTTGGGAAGAGATTTCCGATGTACAAAGCCGGATTCAAAACAAAGCCAAAACAAATTTTTCAATTTAAATTACAGTACAAAATTCTCGCAACCAATAGAATGTTATATATATATACAATCTTCCCAGCTCTGCAGATTTTGCTGTGAAGAGGCATTAGATCATTTATTTTGGTATTGTCCATATGTAGCTCGTTTTTGGTCAAAGGTCCAGGAATGGCTGAAGAATTGCAACATTTGCCTAGAATTAACGCTGCAGATAGCAATACTGGGGGATTTGAAAAGCCATAGTCAATCAATCAATAATATAATAATTATTTTAGCAAAAATATATATTTTTAATTTACAATCTGTAGAAGCTATGAGAATAGAAAGGTTCAGTACTTTTGTGAAGCATCACAGCACAGTTGAAAAATAAATGGCAAATAGAAATCCAAAATGGATGGTGTTGAGAGATGGGAGGGGTTGAAAGGAGCTGAAGGGTGGGACTAATGACAAGATCTGGGGGGTCTGTAAAATGTATACAGCTGAAGTCAGAAGATTACATACACCTTAGCCAAATACATTTAAACTCAGTTTTTCACAATTCCTGACATTTAATCCTTGTAAAGATTCCCTGTCGTAGGTCAGTTAGGATCACCACTTTATTTTAAGAATGTGAAATGTCAGAATAATGGTAGTGAGAATGATTTATTTCAGTTTTTATTTCTTTCATCACATTCCCAGTGGGTCAGAACTTTACATGCACTCAATTAGTATTGGGTAGAAATTGCCTTTAAATTGTTTAACTTGGGTCAAACGTTTCGGGTAGCCTTCCACAAGCTTCCCACAAAGAATTGGTGAATTTTGGCCAATTCCTCCTGGCAGAGCTGGTGTAACTGAGTCAGGTTTGTAGGCCTCCTTGCTCGCACACGCCTTTTCAGTTCTGCCCACAACTTTTCAATGGGATTGAGGTCAGGGCTTTGTGATGGCCACTCCAATACCTTGACTTTGTTGTCCTTAAGTCATTTGCCACAACTTTGGAAGTATGCTTGGGTTCATTGTCCATTTGGAAGACCCATTTGCGACCAAGCTTTAACTTCCTGACTGATGTCTTGAGATGTTGCTTCAATATATCCACATAATTTTCCGTCCTCATGATGCCATCTATTTTGTGAAGTGCACCAGTCCCTCCTGCAGCAAAGCACCCCCACAACATGATGCTGCCACCCCCATGCTTCACGGTTGGGATGGTGTTCTTCGGCTTGCAAGCATTCCCCTTTTTCCTCCAAACATAACGATGGATGATCATTATTGCCAAACAGTTCTATTTTTGTTTCATCAGACCAGAGGACATTTCTCCAAAAAGTACGATCTTTGTCCCCATGTGCAGTTGCAAACCGTAGTCTTTTATGGCGGTTTTTGAGCAGTTCCTTGCTGAGCGACCTTTCAGGTCATGTCGATATAGAACTCGTTTTACTGTGGATATAGATACTTTTGTAACAGTTTCCTCCAGCATCTTCACAAGGTCCTTTGCTGTTGTTCTGGGATTGATTTGCACTTTTCGTACCAAAGTACGTTCATCTCTAGGAGACAGAACGCGTCTCCTTCCTGAGCGGTATGACGGCTGTGTGGTCCCATGGTGTTTATACTTGCGCACTATTGTTTGTACAGATGAACGTCATACCTTCAGGCATTTGGAAATTGCTCCCAAGGATGAACCAGACTTGTGTAGGTAGGTGATCAAATACTTATGTCATGCAATAAAATGCAAATTAATTACTTAAAAATCATACAATGTGATTTTCTGGATTTTTGTTTTAGATTCCGTCTCTCACAGTTGAAGTGTACCTATGATAAAAATTACAGACCTCTACATGCTTTGTAAGTAGGAAAACCTGCAAAATCGGCAGTGTATCAAATACTTCTTCTCCCCACTGTATATCTATATTAGAGGTCGACCGATTAATCGGAAAGGCCGATTAATTAGGGCCGATTTCAAGTTTTCATAACAATCGGAAATCGGTAATTTTGGACGGATTTCAGATTACTTTATTTATTTAACTAGGCAAGTCAGTTAAGAACACATTCTTATTTTCAATGACGGCCTAGGAACGGTGGGTTAACTGCCTTGTTCAGGGGCAGAACGACAGATTTTTACCTTGTCAGCTCAGGGATTCAATCTTGCAACCTTACGGTTAACTAGTCCAACGCTCTAACCACCTGCCTCACGAGGAGCCCGCCTGTTACGCAAATGCAGTAAGAAGCCAAGGTAAGTTGCTAGCTAGCATTGAACTTATCTTATAAAAAACAATCAATCAATCAATCAATCATAATCACTAGTTATAACTACACATGGTTGATGATATTACTAATTTATCTAGCATGTCCTGCGTTGCATATAATCGATGCAGTGCGCATTCGCGAAAAAGGACTGTCGTTGCTCCAATGTGTACCTAACCATAAACATCAATGCCTTTCTTAAAATCAATACACAGAAGTATATATTTTTAAACCTGCATATTTAGCTAAAAGAAATCCAGGTTAGCATACAATATTAACCAGGTGAAATTGTGTCACTTCTCTTGCGTTCATTGCACGCAGAGTCAGGGTATATGCAACAGTTTAGGCCGCCTGGCTCATTGCGAACTAATTTGCCAGAATTTTACGAAATTATGACATAACATTGAAGGTTGTGCAATGTAACAGGAATATTTAGACTTATGGATGCCACCCATTTAGATAAAATACGGAACGGTTCCATATTTCACTGAAAGAATAAACGTTTTGTTTTCGAGATGATAGTTTCCGGATTCGACCATATTAATGACCTAAGGCTCGTATTTCTGTGTGTTATTATGTTATAATTAAGTCTATGATTTGATAGAGCAGTCTGACTGAGCGATGGTAGGCACCAGCAGGCTCGTAAGTATTCATTCAAACAGCACTTTCGTGCGTTTTGCCAGCAGCTCTCGCAATGCTTCAAGCATTGTGCTGTTTATGACTTCAAGCCTATCAACTCCCGAGATTAGGCTGGTGTAACCGATGTGAAATGGCTAGCTAGTTAGCGGGGTGCGCGCTAATAGCGTTTCAAACGTCACTCGCTCTGAGACTTGGAGTAGTTGTTACCCTTGCTCTGCATGGGTAATGCTGCTTCGAGGGTGGCTGTTGTCGATGTGTTCCTGGTTCGAGCCCAGGTAGCGGCAAGGAGAGGGATGGAAGCTATACTGTTACACTGGCAATACTAAAGTGCCTATAAGAACATCCAATAGTCAACGGTATATGAAATACAAATCGTATAGAGAGAAATAGTCCTATAATTCCTATAATAACTACAACCTAAAACTTCTTACCTGGGAATATTGAAGACTCATGTTAAAAGGAACCACCAGCTTTCATATGTTCTCATGTTCTGAGCAAGGAACTTAAACGTTAGCTTTCTTACATGGCACATATTGCACTTTTACTTTCTTCTCCAACACTTTGTTTTTGCATTATTTAAACCAAATTGAACATGTTTCCTTATTTATTTGAGGCTAAATTGATTTTATTGATGTATTATATTAAGTTAAAATAAGTGTTAATTCAGTATTGTTGTAATTGTCATTATTACAAATAAATATAAAAAATCAGCCGATTAATCGGTATCGGCTTTTTTGGTATTCCAATAATCGGTATCGGCGATGAAAAATCATAATCGGTCGACCTCTAATCTATATAGGTATGTGTATGTACAGTATATATGTGTATATGTATGCATATATATATTTACCCCCAAAAATATATGGGGGATTGGAAAAGATGCAGACAATTACATTGATGGAAGCAACAATCTATCCACAATATTAAGCTGATCCACCCCTTAAAAAATAAAAATAAAAAGAGTAGAGCAGAGCAATGTTCCGTAGACAGGTCAGGTAATACGACAAACTTTTTCCCCATCTGAAGCAAAATCACTCTTTGGAACATGCAGCAAGTTTGAGTTTGTGCCACTGTATTGATAAATGCCCCTCAAGCACCAGCCAATCTAGGGATGTTCGCCCGAAGCAGTCAACACTGACAGCGTTTATGCCCTACGAGCAAACATCGAAAAGACACAAAGACATCACAAATGCTATTATACATTGCATTGCTAAGGACATGCTACCAATTAGCACAGTCGAAAAGGAAGGTTTCAAGAGGCTTATCAATTTAATTGACCCCAGGTACGTGCTCCCTGGCCGCAAACATTTCTGTCAAACCGCACTGCCTAAACACTACGCTGAGTGTAGGGAAAAAGTTGAAGAACAGCTCAAGACAGATTTGACATATTTTGCTACTAATACCGATCTGTGGTCTAGTTACACGTCAGAGCCTTACATTAGCCTCACTATCCACTATATTGACAAAGAGTGGAATCATCAAAATAAATGCCTTCAAACATCATCCTTGGTAAGTAACCTTGTCAATTGTGTATATGGAAGTGATTGGTTAGATGAAACTAAATGTGCATTTTTTTTCATCAACTGATTAAGTTAAATATTACATTTGTACATAACTAAAGGGATTATTGTGATTTTAACATTTGATTAAAATCTCTTGATTTCTCTTAGAGAGAGTGGGTAGAGACAAATGGGTGGATCGAGCAATTGGAGTGTATAAGAACGTGGCAGGTGCCTTTTCCTATTGGTGGAAAAGAAGAGAGACCTGGCAGTTGCTCAAAAAGAACACAACCTACCCCAGCACAAGTTGGTGACAGTCGCCTACCAGCTGGGGATCACGTCAAAAAGGTGGTGCAAAGAGTACTGGAGCAGGAGAAAGCCATTTCACAGGTCTTGTCCAGTGACAACAAGACCCAGCACTTAGCACCCACCTACACAGATATTGTCAACGTCGTGTGTGTATAGGTGGCAGGGAAGTCAGGCGCAGGAGAGTTAAACGAAGTGTAAATGGAGACTTTTAATAAATGTCCACATAACATGCTCCAAACACAAAAATATACATACATAAAATAAACATGGGTACGAGGACCCGTCGCGCACCTATACACCAAGAATCAACACTTGACATAAAACAATCTCTGACAAACACATGAGGGGAAACAGAGGGTTAAATACACAACAGGTAATGAATGGGATTGACAACAGGTGTGTGGGAAGACAAGACAAAACCAATGGAAAATGAAAAATGGATCGATGATGGCTAGAAGGCCGGTGACGTCGACCGCCGAACACCGCCCGGACAAGGAGAGGCAACGACTTCGGCAGAAGTCGTGACATTACCCCCCCCCTGACGCGCGGCTCCAGCAGCGCGTCGACACCGGCCTCGGGGACGACCCGGAGGGCGAGGTGCAGGGCGATCCGGATGGAGGCGGTGGAATTCTTTTAACATGGAAGGATCTAAAACGTCCTCCACCGGAACCCAGCATCTCTCCTCCGGCCCGTACCCCTCCCAGTCCACGAGGTACTGAAGGCCCCTCGCCCGACGTCTCGAATCCAAAATGGATCGAACAGAGTACGCCGGGACCCCCTCGATGTCTAGAGGAGGCGGAGGAACTTCACGCACTTCAGCCTCCTGGAGCGGGTCAGCCACCACCGGCCTGAGGAGAGACACATGGAACGAGGGGTTAATACGGTAATTAGTGGGCAGTTGTAACCTATAACTTACCTCGTTCACTCTCCTCAGGACTTTAAACGGCCCCACAAACCGCGGACCCAGCTTCCGGCAGAGCAGGCGGAGGGGCAGGTTTCGGGTCGAGAGCCAGACCCTGTCCCCTGGTGCGAACACCGGGGCCTCACTGCGGCGACGGTCTGCGACAATTTTCTGGCGCCTTATGGCACACTGAAGGTGGACGTGGGCTGCCTCCCAGGTTTCCTCAGCGTGCCGAAACCAATTGTCCACCGCAGGAGCTTCGGTCTGACTCTGATGCCAAGGAGCCAGAACCGGCTGATACCCTAATACACATTGAAAAGGGGTAAGGTTAGTGGAGGAGTGACGTAGCGAGTTCTGGGCCATCTCTGCCCAGGGCACGAACTTCGCCCACTCCCCCGGCCGGTCCTGGCAATAGGACCGCAGAAACCTGCCCACATCCTGGTTAACTCTCTCCACCTGCCCATTACTCTCGGGGTGAAAACCTGAGGTAAGACTAACCGAGATCCCCAGACGTTCCATGAACGCCTTCCAGACCCTTGACGTGAACTGGGGACCCCGATCAGACACTATATCCTCAGGCACCCCATAGTGCCGGAAAACATGTGTAAACAGGGCCTCTGCAGTTTGTAAGGCCGTAGGGAGACCGGGCAAAGGGAGGAGACGACAGGACTTAGAGAACCGATCCACAACGACCAGGATCGTGGTGTAACCCTGTGAAGGTGGAAGATCAGTCAAAAAATCCACTGACAGGTGCGACCACGGCCGTTGAGGAACGGGTAAAGGTAGAAGCTTACCTCTAGGCAGGTGTCTAGGAGCCTTGCACTGGGCGCACACCGAACAGGAGGAAACATAAATCCTCACGTCCTTAGCTAAAGTGGGCCACCAGTACCTCCCATCAAGACAGCGCATCGTCCGACCTATCCCAGGATGACCAGAGGAGGGTGATGTGTGAGCCCAATAAATCAATCGGTCGCGGACAGCAGACGGAACGTACAGACGACCAGCTGGACACTCAGGAGGAGAGGGCTCTGCACGTGACGCCCGCTCAATGTCCGCATCCAGCTCCCACACTACTGGCGCCACCAAACATGACTCTGGGAGTATGGGAGTGGGATCCATGGGCCGCTCCTCTGTGTCATACAGCCGAGACAATGCGTCTGCCTTGACGTTCTGGGAGCCTGGTCTGTAAGTAAGCGTAAACACAAAACGAGTGAAAAACATGGCCCACCTTGCCTGGCGAGGATTTAGTCTCTTCGCCTGCCGGATGTACTCCAGATTGCGGTGGTCAGTCCAGATGAGAAAAGGGTGATTAGCCCCCTCAAGCCAATGCCTCCACACCTTCAAGGCTTTTACGACAGCTAACAGCTCTCGGTCCCCCACATCATAGTTTCGCTCCGCCGGGCTGAGCCTCTTCGAAAAGAAAGCACAGGGGCGAAGCTTCAGTGGCACACCCGAACGCTGAGAGAGCACTGCTCCTATCCCAGCTTCGGATGCGTCCACCTCTACTATGAATGGCAAAGAGGGATCCGGATGAGCCAACACAGGCGCCGAGGTAAACAGAGCCTTCAGTTGTCCAAAAGCCCTATTCGCCTCGGCCGACCACTGCAAGCGCACCGGTCCCCCCTTTAGCAGTGAGGTAATGGGAGCTGCAACCTGACCAAAACGCCGGATAAATCTCCGGTAGTAATTGGCAAACCCTAAAAAACGCTGCACCTCCTTTACCGTGGTTGGAGTCGGCCAATTACGCACGGCTGTAATGCGGTCGCTCTCCATTTCCACTCCTGAAGTGGAAATCTGATGCCCTAGGAAGGAGATGGATTGTTGGAAGAACAAGCATTTCTCAGCCTTGACATATAGATCATGCTCCAACAGGCGACCAAGCACCCTGCGCACCAGGGACACATGCTCGGCGCGTGCAGCGGAGTATATCAAAATATCATCGATATACACCACTACACCCTGCCCGTGCAGGTCCCTGAAGATCTCATCTACAAATGATTGGAAGACTGATGGAGCATTCATCAACCCATATGGCATGACCAGGTACTCATAATGACCTGAGGTGGTGCTAAATGCCGTCTTCCACTCATCACCCTTCCTAATACGCACCAGATTGTACGCACTCCTGAGATCCAATTTTGTGAAGAAGTGGGCCCCGCGCATTGACTCCATTACTGTATTGATCAAAGGTAGCGGGTAACTATATTTTACCGTGATTTTATTGAGATCTCGATAATCAATGCACGGGCGTAAACCGCCATCCTTCTTCTTCACAAAAAAGAAACTCGAAGAGACGGGTGAAATGGATGGCTGAATGAACCCCTGACGCAGGGATTCAGAGATATATGTATCCATAGCCACTGTCTCCGCTTGCGACAGGGGATACACGTGACTCCTGGGATATGCAGCGTCTACCAGGAGATCTATCGCACAATCCCCCTGTCGATGGGGTGGTAATTGAGTCGCCTTCTTTTTACAGAAGGCGAGTGCCAAATCGGCATATTCTGGGGGAATGCGCACGGTGGAGACCTGGTCTGAACTAACGGAAACCCCTACACACCTACCTGAGCACTCTCGCGACCACCCCGTGAGAGCCCTCTGTGGCCAAGAAACAGTGGGGTTATGATAAGTTAACCAGGGTAGGCCTAGCACCACAGAATACGCAGGGGAATCAATAAGGAAAAGACTAATCTTCTCCTTGTGACCCTCCTGCTTTATCATAGATAAAGGTGCGGTGACCTCCCTGATAAACCCTGACCCTATTGGTCGACTATCTAAGGCATGAATAGGGAAAGGCATATCCACAGAAACAATAGGAATCCCTAAACTATGAGCTAAATTTTTATTAATGAAATTCCCAGCCGCGCCTGAATCTACTAGCGCCTTATACTGGGAGGGAAAATGCAGGGAAAAATCCGGAAAAGTGACAGAGACAAACATAAGTGCAGCAGAGGGCTCTGGATGATTATGGTGCCTACTCACCTGGGGTGATGCCAGAGTGCCCTGCCTGCCTTCTCTATTCCCAGAGGAACCAACCCGGCACCGATCAGCAGTGTGATCTCTGCGATCATAGATGGTGCTCGAGCGGGTACCCCCTCCGGTCTCCCTGCGCACCATCCCTCCCAATTCCATAGGTTCGGGAGAGAGAGTGCGGGAGGATGGAACAACCAGACCCCGATCTAGACGTCCCCGAGTAGCCAGCATGTTGTCCAGCCTGATGGACATATCCACCAGCTGGTCGAAGTTGAGGGTGGTGTCTCTACAGGCCAGCTCCCGACGGACGTCCTCGCGTAGACTACAACGGTAGTGGTCGATCAGGGCCCTGTCGCTCCATCCAGCGCCGGCAGCCAAAGTCCTAAACTCTAAAGCGAACTCCTGTGCACTCCTCGTCCCCTGCCTCAGATGATAGAGGAGCTCACCCGCTGCTCTGCCTTCGGATGGGTGGTCGAATACCTTCCGGAAATGGCAGATGAACTCCTCAAAATGGTCCAACGCCGTATCCTCTCCACACACAGCGTTGGCCCACTCCAGGGCTTTCCCGGTGAGGCATGAGACGAGGGCGGAACTTTTCTCACGGTCTGATGGTACTGGAGAGACCGTGGCCAGATACAAGTTCAGTTTTAGGAGAAAACCCTGGCAGCTGGCAGTATCTCCATTGTATCCCGTGGGTAGGGATAAATGGATCCTGTTCTGTTCAGGAGGAGGAAAAGCGTTCAAAGGAATTCCAGGTGGTGGTGGTGGAGGTGCTGGAAAAGCTCCCTGTCTCTCCCAGCGGTCCATATTCTGGACAATGCGATCCATGGCAGCGCTCAGACTGTCAATCTCCTCCGCTTGTTCCATGACGCGTTCCTCTACCTCCATTAGCGAAATGCCTCCTCCTGCTGACTTCATTTTTATGGTCAGAGATTCTGTCAACGTCGTGTGTATAGGTGGCAGGGAAGTCAGGCGCAGGAGAGTTAAACGAAGTGTAAATGGAGACTTTTAATAAATGTCCACATAACATGCTCCAAACACAAAAATATACATACATAAAATAAACATGGGTACGAGGACCCGTCGCGCACCTATACACCAAGAATCAACACTTGACATAAAACAATCTCTGACAAACACATGAGGGGAAACAGAGGGTTAAATACACAACAGGTAATGAATGGGATTGACAACAGGTGTGTGGGAAGACAAGACAAAACCAATGGAAAATGAAAAATGGATCGATGATGGCTAGAAGGCAGGTGACGTCGACCGCCGAACACCGCCCGGACAAGGAGAGGCAACGACTTCGGTAGAAGTCGTGACAGATATAGATGTTCTTGAGTCCATCAACCAGGCATTGACCCCACTCCTAGATTGAGTCTTATGTCAGTGTGTCTTACCTGAAGCCAGTACTACTCCTGTTCTATACAGAAGTCATGAAACCTGATGATGGTAAAACAGAGCTCACCCTAACCATCAAAACGATAGTCATGGACTATCTGAATGAGAAATATGATGACCTTGCCACAGATGACCTCCTGGAAATAGCCTCGTTGGTCGACCCTCGGTTTAAAACACATTACATCAAAGAGGGGAAGGTGGGCCACATAAAAGCAAGAGCTGTCTCAGAGATGGTCAATGAGGGACATGAAAACCCAAGCCCAGCACAGGGAGACGTTGCTGCTGCTTCACCACAACTGCCAGCTAAAAAGAGAAAAGTCACTGGGCAGTTTTTTCAAGAAGCCATGGTCCACCACCACAGGTCTTACTGAAATCCAGCTGGTAGAAAAGAAACTCAGCTGCTACCTTCAGTCTCCTGATGCTGACAGTGAAACCAATCCACTGGACTGGTGCAAGATCCACCCCAAAAACTTTCCCAAAGTCAGCCACCCGGTAAAGTGCTACCTGTGCATTCCTGCGACCAGCTCCCCCTCACAGTGTGTTTTTAGCACAGGTGGCAACATAGTGACCTGCCATAGGGCAGATTTAAAGCCAGAGACCGTAGACAGACTTGGCTTTCTGTTAACAGAATTTATAACGGTTGAAGATAAATGATTAAATAATTCTACCCGGAAACTTAACCATTAGGGATTCGAGGTTATGTAGCATAGACAAGGATATTAAAGCTGATCAACATAAGTCCAAATAGGTTGGACTGGGGAAGAGAGGAATGTATGTGGGTGCCGAAAGAAAACAAAGAGAATCCTTAACCTATGTTTGAACCGACCCGGCTATAACTCTGGGGAGATAAGATGGGACAGGGAGAACCCCTCCAGGTTTCCCTTATCTTGGGGGGAATGGAACTGTCAGTTGGGTAGTGATCAACTATGGCGAGAATGGTAGAAAATTAGATAGGATAGCTCTCCTCCTGTTAGTGTGTATGTATGTGCGTAGGTTAAGAGAATGTTATAAGAGGAACATCTTCGGATATGCACAGGAGAGCTCTCGCGAATAAAATGCGATTTGACTAATTGTGAGATGGGAATTCTGTCTGTTTCATTTAAACCAGAACTTTACAACCTCTGGGTTGCAATAATTGCAATTTATGAACATACAGTATATTACTAAATTCCACAACACTTTCTTGCTTGTAACTTAAACTTAAACTTAAACTTAAAACTTGTAAGACAACAACTACCTCAGCTGCAACCGTGATGTCCCATTAGGTTATAATGCATATTGACTTGCACTATCTGTTTTTTTATTTTTGTATTTCTTGCTCATGACTTGTAAGTGTTTACAGCTTAAAAAAAGTGGAGTTAAAATGTTATTTGTGAGTTCTACTTTGTCTACTGACAATAAATAAGAAACATTAAAGTCTTTGGTTTGTTCAGACAGGCTTGAGTCTGAAGCAGACATGCACCTTTTAAACATGATTTGATTAATATCGTGATAATTATCGTTATCGAATGAAAAAAATATATATATATCGTGATAATTTATTTGCCATATCGCCCAGCCCTAGTATTGGGCAATTACTGGCCATGTTGTATGCTTGTGATGTAGCAGATAGCTAGAGATGTTAAAAGAGCCATTCCACAGCTTCTGCTATTAAGGTTATGGCTAGCCGCCTCTCCTATGTAGGCACATCTCCTATACACTCTGATAAAAAAATAAAAAAAGATAAGCATGAGGTAGGAAACTCATGTTAATGTCAGATTATCATAGTGGAGAAAATAGGCCTATCCAACAGCCTATTAACTGACAATGTAGGCAGGTAATTCATCCTCAACAGCATCCTGTATCTCTTCACTATAGGAATATCAATCCAAATATCATGAAATAACACCTCAGTTCAACAAGCCATGGACTAATCTAAAGACAACCAGGTTTACCTTTACTCTCTCTCTCCCCCCCTTTCTCTCCCTGACTCTCTATCTCCTCTCTCTCGCTCTCTCTCTGACTCTCTCTCTCCCCCCTCTCTCCCCTCTCTCCCCCTCTCTCTTCCTGACTCTCTCTCTCCTCTGTCTCTCTCTGACTCTCTCTCTCCCTCCTCTCTCTCCCCCTCTCTCTCCCTGACTCCCTCTCTCTGACTCTCTCACTGACTCTCTCTCTCCCCCTCCCTCTCTCCCTGACTCTCCCTCCCTCTCTCTTTTCCCTTTCTCCCTCCCTGACTCTCTCTCTCCCCCCTCTCTCTCTCCCTGTCTCTCTCCCTCCCCTCTCTCTCTCTCCCTCTCTCTCTCTCCCTGACTCTCTCTCTCTCCCCCTCCCTCTCTCCCTGACTCTCTCTCCCCTCTCTCTCTCTTCCCTTTCTCCCTCCCTGACTCTCTCTCTCCCCTCTCTCTCTCTCCCTCCCCCCTCTCTCTCTCCCTGACTCTCGCTCTCTCTCTATGACTCTCTCTCTCGCCCCCTCCCTCTCTCCCTGACTCTCTCTCTCCCCCTCTCTCTCTTCCCTTTCTCCCTCCCTGACTCTCTCTCTCTCTCCCCCCTCTCTCTCTCCCTGACTCTCTCTCCCTGACTCTCTCCCCCCTCTCTCTCCCTGACTCTCTCCTTCCCCCTCTCTCTCTCCCTGACTCTCTCTCTTCCCCACTCTCTCCCCTCCCTGACTCTCTGTCTCCCCCCTCCCTCCCTCGCTCTCTGAACAGAAGCAGTATCGATCAGGTAAGCAATTGTCTTTTAAATCCATTCCCATCCCATAGGCTATTGAACCAGGCAGGTTAGCCTTGAGGCCTTATGGCCTTTTCCATGGACGTGGTGCATCTCCAGAGAGCCTGTCCTCATCCACAGAGTAATGAGGTTTGGAGGTGATTTACTGATGCCAGTTGAAGGTAGTGTCAGAGACCAATAATGCTCACCTAAGCAGACTGATCAGACACCGGCCAATCACTATCACTTGAGCAGAGGGTCCAATCACAATCACCTAAGCAGTCCCATCAGACAGTGAATCAGGGTTACCTAAGTAGCCTCATCAGAGGACAGATTCACCCAATAATCATTTTCATGGTAGTTACAACTCAAACTAGAACAAATCAATGATCTATCTATCCATCCCCCACAGAGGCAGACGGTAAGGTGTGGTAAGTGAGATGGGATTTCACCGTTTTAAATTATTAGCTTATTACCCCACTGCTTGGCACCAGACCCTGCCCTTTAATTCTACAGTATGTTTGGGAAATATAGGCTAGTTGTTGGAAACTGTTGAAATAAACTGGTAGGTGAACGTGCCTGAGTCATAACCAGAAATGATCATGTATAGCCTTCCCTACATGACCATGAAGAGAAAATATAAGCGTATCCAATCAATTCCCGCTATGTTGTTAGATACATTATTCTCCATGTCTTGATGAGGCAATTACTGCACATTCTATGTCTCTGCTAAAAATCTTATTCAGTCACCACGATCTCACACTGCAAACCCCAAGGCATTTTTAACTCAAATAAGTTGTACTCAAAGTCAATGAAAAGTCATTATTACTTCAAATGTTTATGTAGTACTGACTCAAAACTAAATGAGAAGTCACACCAAGTAAATGGTTTAAAGATATGATAACAAATGAACTTTTCCCAGCATGCTCTACTGCAGGTAGATTTTTGGATTAAAAAAAATATATATGTGTTTTTGCATGTACAGTTATATTGATGATTTATGAAATTTTACACTACACAAAGACACATATTTTTTTCTAAACTAATCCAATCATTTAATTTTTGCATCCGTTATTGAAATGGTTGTTCCAGTTTAAATGGTAGTTTCCTCCCACTGTTCTTAACCCTGGCAGTCATTAGGTTTTCTAGAAATCCTGGTTTCAAGACTACTGAAATTCTTTGGGGAAAAGTTTGTGGAATTTTGCAACCCTACTTGCAGGCCTGATGTGGCATGTAAACTACGAGTTTCAGGCCACTGTATAAGGCCTTATGATATATGTAATGGTTCAATTATATTGATAATATTCGCCTAGGAACTAACTTGGTAAAGGCCACAGGACTGAAAATGAACGAATTCAACAACCATGTCTCTGTCACTAACAAATACAGTCATGGGTGGTAACTCTACAATTCATTCGAAAAAGGAACACTTGGAAATTATTGGAGGCGTGGCTTAGTGGGGGCGTTAAATTTAATTATAAACTGTGTGGTTCGAGCCCTGAATGCTGATTGGCTGAAAGCCATGGTATATCAGATCGTATACCACGGGTATGACAAAACATTTATTTTTACTGCTCTAATTACATTGGAAACCAGTTTATAATAGCAATAAGGCACCCCCGGGGTTGTGGTATATGGCCAATATACCACGGCTAGGGCTGTATCCAGGCAATCCGTATATCGGCCATATACCACACCCCTTTGTGCGTTATTGCTTAAGTATACCTTAAAACTGCATTTGTTTTACTCATATGAAGGTAGTACTGCTCACTTCATCTTTTTAAGTTTCTTAAAAAAATTTTTTTTAGGTAATCGGTTTCCTCAAAATGTTTAAGTAACCAGAACTTATCTGGTTTTATAGTGCATGATGAGACACTAATCTTTGCCTTTCAGGATAGGAGAATAACACTGTGTGATGTGAATAGTCTGAAAAGCCTGAATATATGAATGTAAAGTGTGCTGCTTTCTCTGTGTCTCGAACATCTCTCATTCAGACAAAAAAAATAACATATCAGCAGATGCTTTACTGTTGCTGATACTGTGAATGAAAGAGTGGACATTGAAACTCTAGAAGGGATGAGAGACAGATGAGAGATGAGCTGCCAGTCTGGCCCTGGTACACACGGCTCTCTCTCATACCAATGATGCCCTGCCAAGCCTAACACGCCTGGCAATCTACCAGTGCCACCTAAATCTCCGAATCGATCCAATATAATACCCTCGAGGTTTGTTTCATCCATATCACCTAATCTCTAACACACTGGGCTCTATTTTCAGATGGCTTTAAGGAGGCGGGAGGGGTGGCAATATTTGAGGTGTGTACTTAAAAACAAGTGCAAAAGTGATAATTTCATGCAGCGTTAAAGGAATAGTTCCCTATTTTACAACTTGACGTTACGGTTAGATGGTAGTCTATGGGCCAGGAGAAACTGTAGTCCATGGTTCAGTTGTCTTTACACAGCCATTACAAACTTTAGCTAACTTTAGCCACCGCTAGCTAAAAATCAATGGGAGTGATGGGGGCATGTGAGCATGTTGTTGTTTTGTATAGCCAAATCACCTTTAAGTAACATCAAACCAAATATGGAATTGATTTCAGGTGATTTGGACATTATTTATTATTATTATTTATTTATTATTATCTATTATTTATTTTATTCTTTGTCCTAAAAAACCTACTACCAGCAAACTGAATGGAGGTGGATGAAGAGGAGAGAGAGTCTAACCTAACCCAAACACTACTACCAGCAAACTGAATGGAGGTGGATGAAGAGGAGAGAGAGTCTAACCTAACCCCAACACTACTACCAGCAAACTGAATGGAGGTGGATGAAGAGAGAGAGTCTAACCTAACCCCAACACTACTACCAGCAAACTGAATGGAGGTGGAGGAAGAGAGAGTCTAACCTAACCCCAACACTACTACCAGCAAACTGAATGGAGGTGGATGAAGAAGAGAGAGAGTCTAACCTAACCCCAACACTACTACCAGCAAACTGAATGGAGGTGGAGGAAGAGAGAGTCTAACCTAATCCCAACACTACTACCAGCAAACTGAATGGAGGTGGATGAAGAGGAGAGAGAGTCTAACCTAACCCCAACACTACTACCGGCAAACTGAATGGAGGTGGATGAAGAGAGAGTCTAACCTAACCCCAACACTACTACCAGCAAACTGAATGGAGGTGGATGAAGAGAGAGTCTAACCTAACCCCAACACTACTACCAGCAAACTGAATGGAGGTGGATGAAGAGAGAGTCTAACCTAACCCCAACACTACTACCAGCAAACTGAATGGAGGTGGATGAAGAGAGTCTAACCTAACCCCAACACTACTACCAGCAAACTGAATGGAGGTGGATGAAGAGAGAGTCTAACCTAACCCCAACACTACTACCAGCAAACTGAATGGAGGTGGATGAAGAGAGAGTCTAACCTAACCCCAACACTACTACCAGCAAACTGAATGGAGGTCGATGAAGAGGAGACAGAGTCTAACCTAACCCTGGAGGTAGATGAAGAGATAGGAAGGAGAGTTAATTAATATGTCTGGGTTATGGTTCATTAGAGCTGAGGACAGAGCCTGTCTAATCAGGTTAACATACCTCCTCATTAGAGATGACTGTAACAGATGAGTTCACCTGCAGTCTGTATCATGATGGCCCTCCGCTATGCCCTACATCAACATGATACATGAACATGAAATCCCCCCCATACTAACCCCGATACCACAAAGCAGATGCTTTTATTCATCAGTGACTTACCACCACACATTGAGTGTACATACATTTTTGTGTGATCCCTGTGGGAATTGAACCCACGATATTGGCGTTGCTAATACCATGTTTACCAGCTGAGGCACACATACCAGGATGAAGATTCTACTGGTTTGACACAGAGATGTCTCTCTCTGTTCAGAATGAAGCAGTCATGTCTGCTCTGGACTGGCAGATGGAGGGTGACTTGCTTTATCAAGAAAAAATGACTGCCGGTGATTGACACTATTACAGGATGCCTGACAACCGTAATAGTGATATTGCTGATATCTCTGACACATCTGTGAGATGTCTATGATCTCTCATTAATCTCTCTCTGCTGTTTGTACTGAAAGCTACAGTATTTCTGGGAGCAATCAGCTCCCTGTATCGGTAATTGTTATAAAATAACATTAGTATTTGAGTTAATAAATTGCTTTGCTATTTGGGACGAGTGGAACGATTTGAAATAAATTGGATTTAAAAAGAGATTGGAAAGATTGGGTTAGGATAACCTGCGTCTTCCTCCCTCCCTCCCTCCTTCCCATCTCAGCATTCAAGTGGTGTGCTTCACTCTAGTCAGCCCATCCACAGTGCACCCTAGGAGCAAGAACTGCCAGTGCAGGGCCATGTATGAGATGAGCATGAGACAGCACCTCTCCCTCACCTCTCATTGTGCTGCATTATCATCCTCCTTCAGACAATTGATATATTTTGAATCCCCCCTCACACACCATAATGCACCAGTGCAGCCCTGCGTGCTGACACCACAGATCCTATTTTAGAACTTTCTGCCCAAACATCAGAACGTGGAGTTATGTAAGGTAAGGGGGTGGGCGTTAGAGAGATGGCCCCCGTCAGCGCCTCACACAAACACACACACACACACATATGCATGCACGCCACACATCCTTCCCTACTTAGACAGTTATGGTAACAGTAGAAGTGGGAATGAGACACACCGTATGACAGCTCACCTGGCCCCTCGTCTCCTTCCGGAGTGGCCCTGAAGCACACAGAACAGAACAGGACAAAACAGGACACTCTGTGCACATTAATGATTAATGACCAAGGTCTTAGAGACGTGGTGAGGATAAAGGTGACGTGGTGAGGAGAGGAGAGAGTCCAGTCAGGCAGCAACTAACCCCATCCCCAGGCAGGCTAATGTGAGAGACTAGGCAGCAAGGTCACTTTGACCTCCACTGGGGACAGGAAGTACAAGCTGGCCAATGGGAGGTACTGTACAGTTTGAGTAAGGAAGAAAAGAGAGGGTTTGACATTTGATAATCTTCTGGGCAACCTTCTGCAAGACCTTTCCTGTGTCCTGTATGCATCCTCAAATCTCAGGTACCTGGCTACAAGTATTTCTGTCTGTCTACCAACGGAGAATTTAGCCTCCATTTCCAAACAGAACCTCTCACCCAAACATCCATCTTGGCAATCTGCAGGGAGGCAGCTGTGGAAATCAGGCTAAGATGGAACGTTAACCCCATTAATGACACAGATCATGTAAGAGCTAACCTTCCCGCAGGCTACAGTCAAACTGGAGTAAAGACACGGCCATATATAGAGGGTGCTTAACTGCCTGAAACCAGGCAGAGGAAATTACAACTTGGAGTATTTTTGAGCAACTTGTGAACAGCATGCAAGTATTGTAGGTTTCAGAGTACAGATATGTACAAGTGTTGTTGTGTGGCAGTATAATGTGTACGTGTAAGTACACATGTGTAAGCAAGCAGACCGGTTTCAGGTAGTGTTATGGCCTATGTAGGCTGACATTTGTGTTGTTGTTAAAATGCAATTTTTGGCCCATTTGATTTAAGAGTTCGGCGTGCAGTCTGTGTGGTGTGTGATTTGGCATGCAGTGGGTGGTGTGTGTGTGTGTCTGGGCTACAACACCAGTCTGACGAGAGCAGCTGGATGGCAGGCAGTGATGTAATAAGCCTGTTGCTATGGAGACCGGCATTGGTATCATAGCCTACCCCAGAGTCACAGCAAATCCAAGGACGGGAGAAAGTCATCGGCACAGGCTAGGCTGGCATCATCGTGTGTGTGTGTGTGTGTGTGTGTGTGTGTGTGTGTGTGTGTGTGTGTGTGTGTGTGTGTGTGTGTGTGTGTGTGTGTGTGTGTGTGTGTGTGTGTGTGTGTGTGTGTGTGTGTGTGTGTGTGTGTGTGTGTGTGTGTAGTAAAGAAATAAAACAACAGTAAAAAGACATTTGAAAATAACAGCAGCAAGGCTATATACAGACACCGGTTAGTCAGGCTGATTGAGGTAGTATGTACATGTTGGTATGGTTAAAGTGACTATGCATATATGATAAACAGTAGCGTAAAAAGAGGGGTTGGCGGGTGGTTTGACAAAATGCAGATAGCCCGGATAGCCAATGTGCGAGAGCACTGGTTGGTCGGGCCAATTGAGGTAGTATGTACATGAATGTATAGTTAAAGTGACTATGCATATATGATAAACAGAGAGTAGCAGCAGCGTAAAAGAGCGGTTGGGGGGGCACACAACGCAAATAGTCCGGGTAACCATTTGGTTACCTGTTCAGGAGTCTTATGGTTTGGGGGTAAAAACTGTTGAGAAGTCTTTTTGTCCTAGACTTGGCACTCCGGTACCGCTTGCCATGCGGTAGTAGAGAGAACAGTCTATGACTGGGGTGGCTGGGGTCTTTGAACATTTTTAGGGCCTTCCTCTGACACCGCCTGGTGTAGAGGTCCTGGATGGCAGGCAGCTTTTCCCCAGTGATGTACTGGGCCTTACGCACTACCCTCTGAAGTGCCTTGCGGTCGGAGGCCGAGCAATTCCCGTACCAGGTGATGCAACCGGTCAGGATGCTCTCGATGTTGCAGCTGTAGAACCTTTTGAGGATCTCAGGACTCATGCCAAGTCTTTTTAGTTTCCTGAGGGGGGAATAGGCTTTGTCGTGCCCTCTTCACGACTGTCTTGGTGTCACGACTTCCGCCGAAGTCTGTCCCTCTCCTTGTTCAGGCGGCGTTTGGCGGGCGACGTCACCGGTCTTCTAGCCATCGCCGATCCACCTTTCATTTTCCATTTGTTTTGTCTTGTCTTCCCACACACCTGGTTTCAATTCCATCATTACATGTTGTGTATTTAACCCTCTGTTTCCCCCCATGTCCTTGTCCGGAATTGTTTATTGTAGTGCTTGTGCACGTTGTGCTGGTGTGTACCGGGTTTTGTTTACCCATGGATTTATTGTTCTGTTTACGGTGGTTTTGTTTATTAAACTGCGAAGTTGTAAATCAGTTTTTGCTCTCCTGCGCCTGACTTCTCTGCCGCCAGTACGCACCACCTACACTTGGTGTATTTGGACCATTCTAGCATTGCCATGACACAAATTGATAACAACTGGTTAGGTTTATGAGAGGACCAGTTAGTGATGCAACCAGTCAGGATACTCTCGATGGTGCAGCTGTAGAACCTTTTGAGGATCTGAGGACCCATGCCCAAACTTTTCAGTCTCCTGTAGGGGAATAAGTTTTGTTGTGCCCTCTTCACGACTGTCTTGGTGAGCTTGGACCATGTTAGTTTGTTGGTGATGTGGACACCAAGGAACTTGAAGCTCTCAACCTGCTCCAATACAGCCCCGTCGATGAGAATGGGGGTGTGCTCAGTGCTCCTTTTCCTGTAGTCAACAAACATCTCCTTAGTCTTGGTTACGTTGAGGGAAGGGTTGTTATTCTGGCACCACCCAGCCAGGTCTCTAACCTCCTCCCTATAGGCTGTCTCGTCGTTGTCGGTGATCAGGCCTACCACTGTTGTGTCATCGGCAAACTTAGTGATGGTGTTGGAGTCGTGCCTGGCCATGCAGTCGTGGGTGAACAGGGAGTACAGGAGGGGACTGAGCATGCACCCCTGGGGAGCTCCAGTGTTGACGATCAGCGTGGCAGATGTGTTGCTACCTACCCTCACCACCTGGAGGCGGCCCGTCAGGAAGTCCAGGATCCAGTTGCAGAGGGAGGTGTTGAGTCCCAGGTTCCTTAGCTTAGTGATGAGCTTTGAGGGTACTATGGTGTTGAACAATGAGCTGTAGTCAATGAATAGCATTCTCACATACAGTATATCACAAAAGTGAGTACACCCCTCACATTTTTGTAAATATTTGAGTATATCTTTTCATGTGACAACACTGAAGAAATGACACTTTCCTACGATGTAAAGTAGTGAGTGTACAGCTTGTATAACAGTGTAAATTTGCTGTCCCCTCAAAATAACTCAACACACAGCCATTAATGTCTAAACCGCTGGCAACAAAAGTGAGTACACCCCTAAGTGAAAATGTGTGTTCCTTTTGTCCAGGTGGGAAAGGGCAGGTGTGGAGTGCAATAGAGATTGCATCATCTGTGGATCTGTTTGGGCGGTATGCAAATTGGAGTGGGTCTAGGGTTTCTGGGATAATGGTGTTGATGTGAGCCATTACCAGCCTTTTAAAGCATTTAATGGCTACGGACGTGAGTGCTACGGGTCTGTAGTCATTTAGTCAGGTTGCCTTTGTGTTCCTGGGCACAGGGACTATGGTGGTCTGCTTGAAACATGTTGGTATTACAGACTCAGACAGGGAGAGGTTGAAAATGTCAGTGAATAGACCTGCCAGTTGGTCAGCACATGCCCGGAGCACACGTCCTGGTAATCCGTCTGGCCCCGCAGCCTTGTGTATGTTGACCTGTTTAAAGGTCTTACTCACGTCGGCTACGGAGAGCGTGATCACACAGTCGTCCGGAACAGCTGATGCTCTCATGCATGCCTCAGTGTTGCTTGCCTCGAAGCGAGCATAGAAGTGATTTTCGTGTCACTGGGCAGCTCGCGGCTGTGCTTCCCTTTGTAGTTTGTAATAGTTTGCAAGCCCTGCCACATCCGACGAGCGTCGGAGCCGGTGTAGTATGATTCAATCTTAGCCCTGTATTGACGCTTTGCTTGTTTGATGGTTCGTCGCAGAGCATAGCGGGATTTCTTGTAAGCGTCCGGGTTAGAGTTCTGCACCTTGAAAGCGGCAGCTCTACCCATTAGCTCAGTGCGAATGTTGCCTGTAATACATGGCTTCTGGTTGGGGTATGTACATACAGTTACTGTGGGGACGACGTCCTCGATGCACTTATTGATAAAGCCAGTGACTGATGTGGTGTATTCCTCAATGTCATCGGAAGAATCCCGGAACATGTTCCAGTCTGTGATAGCAAAACAGTCCTGCAGTTTAGCATCTGCTTCATCTGACCACTTTTTTATAGACCGAGTCACTGATGCTTCCTGCTTTAATTTTTGCTTGTAAGCAGGAATCAGGAGGATAGAGTTGTGGTCGGTTTTTCCCTCTGGTTGCACATTTAACATGTTGATAGAGATTTGGTAGAACTGATTTAAGTTTCCCTGCATTAAAGTCTCCGGCCACTAGGAGCGCCGCCTCTGGGTGAGTGGTTTCCTGTTTGCTTATTTCCTTATACAGCTGACTGAGTGCGGTCTTAGTGCCAGCATCTGTTTGTGGTGGTAAATAAACAGCCACAAAAAGTATAGCTGAGAACTCTCTAGGCAAGTAGTGTGGCCTGCAATTTATCACAATATACTCTTTTTTATTTCACCTTTATTTAACCAGGTAGGCAAGTTGAGAACAAGTTCTCATTTACAATTGTGACCTGGCCAAGATAAAGCAAAGCAGTTCGACACATACAACAACACAGAGTTACACATGGAGTAAAACAAACATACAGTCAATAATACAGTAGAAAACTAAGTCTATATACAATGTGAGCAAATGAGGTGAGATAAGGGAGGTAAAGGCAAAAAAAAGGCCATGGTGGTGAAGTAAATACAATATAGCAAGTAAAACACTGGAATGGTTGATTTGCAGTGGAAGAATGCGCAAAGTAGAGATAGAAATAATGGGGTGCAAAGGAGCAAAATAAATAAATACAGTAGGGAAAGAGGTAGTTGTTTGGGCTAAATTATAGATGGGCTATGTACAGGTGCAGTAATCTGTGAGCTGCTCTGACAGCTGGTGCTTAAAGCTAGTGAGGGAGATAAGTGTTTCCAGTTTCAGAGATTTTTGTAGTTCGTTCCAGTCATTGGCAGCAGAGAACTGGAAGGAGAGGCGGCCAAAGGAAGAATTGGTTTTGGGGGTGACCAGAGAGATATACCTGCTGGAGCGCGTGCTACAGGTGGGTGCTGCTATGGTGACCAGCGAGCTGAGATAAGGGGGGACTTTACCTAGCAGAGTCTTGTAGATGACCTGGAGCCAGTGGGTTTGGCGACGAGTATGAAGCGAGGGCCAGCCAACGAGAGCGTACAGGTCGCAGTGGTGGGTAGTATATGGGGCTTTGGTGACAAAACGGATGGCACTGTGATAGACTGCATCCAATTTATTGAGTAGGGTATTGGAGGCTATTTTGTAAATGACATCGCCGAAGTCGAAGATTGGTAGGATGGTCAGTTTTACGAGGGTATGTTTGGCAGCATGAGTGAAGGATGCTTTGTTGCGGAATAGGAAGCCGATTCTAGATTTAACTTTGGATTGGAGATGTTTGATGTGAGTCTGGAAGGAGAGTTTACAGTCTAACCAGACACCTAGGTATTTGTAGTTGTCCACATATTCTAAGTCAGAGCCGTCCAGAGTAGTGATGTTGGACAGGCGGGCAGGTGCAGGCAGCGATCGGTTGAAGAGCATGCATTTAGTTTTACTTGTATTTAACAGTAATTGGAGGCCACGGAAGGAGAGTTGTATGGCATTGAAGCTCGCCTGGAGGGTTGTTAACACAGTGTCTAAAGAAGGGCCAGAAGTATACAGAATGGTGTCGTCTGCGTAGAGGTGGATCAGAGACTCACCAGCAGCAAGAGCGACATCATTGATGTATACAGAGAAGAGAGTCGGTCCAAGAATTGAACCCTGTGGCACCCCCATAGAGACTGCCAGAGGCCCGGACAACAGACCCTCCGATTTGACACACTGAACTCTATCAGAGAAGTAGTTGGTGAACCAGGCGAGGCAATCATTTGAGAAGCCAATGCTATCGAGTCTGCCGATGAGGATGTGGTGATTGACAGAGTCGAAAGCCTTGGCCAGGTCAATGAATACGGCTGCACAGCATTGTTTCTTATCGATGGCGGTTAAGATATTGTTTAGGAACTTGAGCATGGCTGAGGTGCACCCATGACCAGCTCTGAAACCAGATTGCATAGCGGAGAAGGTATGGTGGGATTCGAAATGGTCGCTGATCTGTTTGTTGACTTGGCTTTCGAAGACCTTAGAAAGGCAGGGTAGGATAGATATAGGTCTGTAGCAGTTTGGGTCAAGAGTGTCCCCCCCTTTGAAGAGGGGGATGACTGCAGCTGCTTTCCAATCTTTGGGAATCTCAGACGACACGAAAGAATGGTTGAACAGGCTAGTAATAGGGGTGGCAACAATTTCAGCAGATCATTTTAGAAAGAAAGGGTCCAGATTATCTAGCCCGGCTGATTTGTAGGGGTCCAGATTTTGCAGCTCTTTCAGAACATCAGCTGACTGGATTTGGGAGAAGGAGAAATGGGGAAGGCTTGGGCGAGTAGCTGTGGGGGGTGCAGTGCTGTTGACCAGGGTAGGGGTAGCCAGGTGGAAAGCATGGCCAGCTGTAGAAAAATGCTTATTGAAATCTCAATTATAGTGGATTTATCAGTGGTGACAGTGTTTCCTATCTTCAGTGCAGTGGGCAGCTGGGAGGAGGTGTTTTTATTCTCCATGGACTTTACAGTGTCCCAGAACTTTTTTGAGTTTGTGTTGCAGGAAAAGAAAATCTGCTTGAAAAAGCTAGCCTTGGCTTTTCTAACTGCCTGTGTATATTGGTTTCTAGCTTCCCTGAAAAGTTGCATATCACGGGGGCTGTTCGATGCTAATGCAGAACGCCATAGGATGTTTTTGTGTTGGTTAAGGGCAGTCAGGTCTGGAGAGAACCAAGGGCTAAATCTGTTCCTGGATCTAAATTTCTTGAATGGGGCATGCTTATTTAAGATGGTGAGGAAGGCATTTTTTTTAAATAACCAGGCATCCTCTACTGACGGGATGAGATCAATATCCTTCCAGGATACCCCGGCCAGGTCGATTAGAAAGGCCTGCTCGCTGAAGTGTTTCAGGGAGCGTTTGACAGTGATGAGTGGAGGTCGTTTGACCGCTGACCCATTACTGATGCTACTTCAGGCGAGCAAATCTAGAGACTTCCTTAGATTTCATGCACCAGCTGTTGTTTACAAATATTCACAGACCGCCCCCCCTCGTCTTACCGGAGTGTGCTGTTCTATCCTGCCGGTGCAGCGTATATCCCGCTAGCTGAATATCCATGTCGTCATTCAGCCACGATTCCGTGAAACATAGGATATTACAGTTTTTGATGTCCCGTTGGTAGGATATTCGTGATTGTACCTCGTCTAGTTTATTGTCCAATGATTGCACGTTGGCGAGTAATATTGACGGTAACGGCAGCTTTCCTACTCGCCTTCTGCGGGTCCTGACGAGGCATCCGGCTCTTCGTTCTCTGTACCTGCGTCGCTTCCTCTTGTGAATAACTGGGATGTCGGCCCTGCCGGGTGTTTGGAGAATATCATGTGAGTCTTACTTGTTGTTGAAAAATCTTTGTCTAATCTGAGGTGAGTGATCGCTGTCCTGATATCCAGAAGCTCTTTTCTGCCGTATGATATGTTTGTAGAAACATTATGTACAAAATAAGTTACAAATCAAATAAAAAAAATTATAAAAACATAATCGCACAATTGGTTGGGCGCCCGTAGAACTGCTGCCATTTCTTCCAGCGCCATGTAAAAAGCTCATGTGTTCAATGAAAGTTCCCTGTATGTGTCATAAAACAATTAACAATCTGACATTCTGTGTTTGAAAAATAGTCAACTAGTAATCAACCTGTTCAATGTGAAACCTGATACTGAATGAACTGCATAGCACCCTCAAACTCAGCTCTGGACCTCCAAGCCAGTTCCACTGCATCTTTTCATTGTTCCCTCTAATCAGGGACTGCTTTAGACCTGCGACACCAGGTGTGTGCAATTAATGATCAGGGAGAACAGAAAACCAGCAGGCTCCGGACCTTGTAGGGTAACATGCTGACCAGACCGGACACATCGCGTGTGCGAGCGTCGCAAAATAAATGTAGAAATCCATGTTATTCAATTATTGCACCCACACTGCTCTCGCGCGCCAACGAGCGTCTGCGACGCCAAGGGCTAAAATAGAACTCATTCCTATTTCTGACGCAGATCGCGCCGCAAGTCCTGCCTCTCCCATCTCCTCATTGGTTTATAGAAGCAGGTACCCATTGAAAGACGAACTGGGTGATTGAAAGACGAACTGTTTTGCCGGTAGTCGTGGTAATACAATGAAAGTTTAGATGGATCACCATATAAGTTAAACGATGAAAAAGCCTGGAAGGAGGAGAGATGACTAGAAACGATTCGGTTGGCCGTTCAATGTGTGGATTAATTGTCAGAGTAGAGGTCCTTGTGCATTTCAGGTAAAATAACAACTCAATGTTTAAATCCCAGGACAAATTAGCTAGCAACAGCAAGCTAGCTAAATAGGACAAATTAACGTTAGCTAGCAAGTGCAAGCTAACTAGCTAAATTGCCATACATGTTTAATGCTTTTCGACCTGTCCCCAAATTAATGTAATTGGTTCAGAGTTTGTTTTGATATTGATCGCGTTTGGTGTGGGGGGGCAAAATAAATTTATGCACGGTAGCGCACGATGGCGCACGCGCACAGCCGGTTTGGGTTCTGGGTAAGAGTTGAGTAGCCCTGGCATAGGCAATCCTCCAATGTCCTCAGCCCACCTACAGTACTATGAGCTCTAAGCCTGGCTGGGAGTGGGACCACCGCCATTATGAAAGCTGACATTGCCTGGATCATGACATTTATACAATTACTGATTATCACCTTGGTCAAATTAGTTTTACATGGATTTTTGGAATCTAACTGATAATTCTGCAAACACCACCATGGGACACACTGAGACACTGCTTTCGGACACACTGCTGTGCACTCGACTACATTAGCTATTTCCACAGTCCATATTTACATGTTTTGCTGTTAGCCACAGCCAGCTACAGAGCATCCAAATGACCTTGTCATCGTTGTGTTCCTCTAAACAGCATTATTAACATGAATAAATGAACAAATAGTGTTACTACTGGGGATTAGTCCACGTCCCTGACGAGTGAATACATCTTCCAATCAAACGTCTGCTTAAATAAAAGTCCCTTCGCTGAGAGAACAAGCCTTCTCTCTGCAATTCAAATGAGCGTCCTCTCCACCCGCCACCATCCCTCCCATCTTTTATGAGGCCAGCTATGCAGAACAACATTTTAATGTACATCTGTGACCTTTCCTTCCTCACAGAAGCCAGATCGGTGAGAGAGAAGCAGACAACCCATTATGTGCTCCCTGAGCTGGTATTTATCCCTAATTGAGGTAAAGTACCTTTTGAATCTTTTGATAGAGCCGATTTGAGACAGATGAGGCTCAATAGAGAGAGAGAGAGAGAGAGAGAGAGAGAGAGAGAGAGAGAGAGAGAGAGAGAGAGAGAGAGAACCATAGAGTGATGAGTGATGCACTGCAACTCATAACCAGATAGCCACTGAATGGGACTGTTTGAATGCAGGAAAATTAGGTGGTGCCCTCACATGCCCTACAAACAGACCTGAGAGGGCCAATTAGATCATGTCTGTTTATATTGAATACAAAATGGTAGGAGAGAGGCAGCTCCACTAACATGAAACACAAAAGAACAACCGATGAAGGAGGTTAATCGTTAATAAACAGTTGAAACACATTGGTTGAAATTAGGGATGCACGATATATCGGTGAACATATTGGAATCGGATGATATTAGCTAAAAATGCCAACAGCGTTATCGGCCCGATGTCTATTTTAACGCCGATGTTAGAAACCGATGTCAAAGCTGCCGTGCATACCTATATAATGTAGGTACATGACGTAATGACGCCACGTAGAAATGTTGCGCTACACGTGCAACACAGCATTCCTAACCTAGCCCACAACGTCTGCTGTGTGGATCGAGCAGTCAACAAGTCGAGTAGTCATTTGAAAGAGTAAGAAAATTTCAGTGGGACAATTCAAAGGCGAAATCCATTAAAGCCAAGATAATGGAATTCACTGCCTTTGACAATCAACCGTTCTCTGTCGTGGGTGATGTTGGTTTTTGCCGACTGGTCGAGCACCGGTACACAATACCAAGTGCGCACATTTTTCAGATGTTGCCCGACCGGAGTTACACAGTAATAGCGTCACTGCTATTAGCTTCACGACATACATACTATGGAACGCCGTTTGGGTCTTTGCGTGTCAAAAAAGATAGTAGCACTGTCAAAGCTGTACAAAAAAGTCTGCAAACAAGCAAACACCGGCCACAAACGATGTGTTTACAATACCGCGTTGGTAATAAAGCATAATTTGTTCGACCGCAACTTCTGGAGTAGCTAGTTTTAGCTTGGTACCTAGCTAGCATTAATCAAATCAAATCATCAAATCAAATTTTATTTGTCACATACACATGGTTAGCAGATGTTAATGCGAGTGTAGCGAAATGCTTGTGCTTCTAGTTCCGACAATGCAGTAATAACCAACGAGTAATCTAACCTAACAATTCCACAACTACTACCTTATAAACATATAAGTGTAAAGGGATAAAGAATATGTACATAAAGATATATGAATGAGTGATGGTACAGAACGGCATAGGCAAGATGCAGTAGATGGTATAGAGTACAGTATATACATATGAGATGAGTAATGTAGGGTATATAAACATAAAGTGGCATAGTTTAATGTGGCTAGTAATACATGTATTACATAAAGATGGCAAGATGCAGTAGATGATATAGAGTACAGTATATACATATACATATGAGATGAGTAATGTAGGGTATGTAAACATTATATTAAGTGGCATTGTTTAAAGTGGCTAGTGATACATTTTTACATAAATTTCCATCAATTCCCATTATTAAAGTGGCTGGAGTTGAGTCAGTATGTTGGCAGCAGCCACTAAATGTTAGTGGTGGCTGTTTAACAGTCTGATGGCCTTGAGATAGAATCTGTTTTTCAGTCTCTCGGTCCCTGCTTTGATGCACCTGTACTGACCTCGCCTTCTGGATGATAGCGGGGTGAACAGGCAGTGGCTCGGGTGGTTGTTGTCCTTGATGATCTTTATGGCCTTCCTGTGACATCGGGTGGTGTAGGTGTCCTGGAGGGCAGGTAGTTTGCCCCCAGTGATGCGTTGTGCAGATCTCACTACCCTCTGGAGAGCCTTACGGTTGCGGGTGGAGCAGTTGCCGTACCAGGCGGTGATACAGCCCGACAGGACGCTCTCGATTGTGCATCTGTAGAAGTTTGTGAGTGCTTTTGGTGACAAGCCGAATTTCTTCAGCCTCCTGAGGTTGAAGAGGCGCTGCTGCGCCTTCTTCACAACGCTGTCTGTGTGGGTGGACCAATTCAGTTTGTCCGTGATGTGTACGCCAAGGAACTTAAAACTTACTACCATCTCCACTACTGTCCCGTCGATGTGGATAGGGGGGTGCTCCCTCTGCTGTTTCCTGAATTCCACAATCATCTCCTTTGTTTTGTTGACGTTGAGTGTGAGGTTATTTTCCTGACACCACACTCCGAGGGCCCTCACCTCCTCCCTGTAGGCCGTCTCGTCGTTGTTGGTAATCAAGCCTACCACTGTAGTGTCGTCCGCAAACTTGATGATTGAGTTGGGAGGCGTGCATGGCCACGCAGTCGTGGGTGAACAGGGAGTACAGGAGAGGGCTCAGAACGCACCCTTGTGGGGCCCCAGTGTTGAGGATCAGCGGGGTGGAGATGTTGTTACCTATCCTCACCACCTGGGGGCGGCTCGTCAGGAAGTCCAGTACCCAGTTGCACAGGGCGGAGTCGAGACCCAGGGTCTCGAGCTTGATGACGAGTTTGGAGGGTACTATCGTGTTAAATGCTGAGCTGTAGTCGATGAACAGCATTCTCACATAGGTATTCCTCTTGTCCAGATGGGTTAGGGCAGTGTGCAGTGTGGTTGCGATTGCGTCGTCTGTGGACCTATTGGGTCGGTAAGCAAATTGGAGTGGGTCTAGGGTGTCAGGTAAGGTGGAGGTGATATGGTCCTTGACTAGTCTCTCAAAGCACTTCATGATGAAGGAAGTGAGTGCTACGGGGCGGTAGTCGTTTAGCTCAGTTACCTTAGCTTTCTTGGGAACAGGAACAATGGTGGCCCTCTTGAAGCATGTGGGAACAGCAGACAGGGATAAGGATTGATTGAATATGTCCGTAAACACACCAGCCAGTTGGTCTGCGCATGCTCTGAGGACGCGGCTGGGAATGCCGTCTGGGCCTGCAGCCTTGCGAGGGTTAACACGGTAAAATGCTTTACTCACCTCGGCTGCAGTGAAGGACAGCCCGCAGGTTTTGGTAGCGGGCCGTGTCAGTGGACCTGTATTGTCCTCAAAGCGAGCAAAAAAGTTATTTAGTCTGTCTGGGAGCAAGACATCCTGGTCCGCGACGGGGCTGGTTTTCTTTTTGTAATCCGTGATTGACTGTAGACCCTGCCACATACCTCTTGTGTCTGAGCTGTTGAATTGCGACTCTACTTTGTCTCTATACTGGCACTTAGCTTGTTTGATTGCCTTGCGGAGGGAATAGCTACACTGTTTGTATTCGGTCATGTTTCCGGTCACCTTGCCCTGGTTAAAAGCAGTGGTTTGCGCTTTCAGTTTCGCGCGAATGCTGCCATCAATCCACGGTTTCTGGTTTGGGAATGTTTTAATCGTTGCTGTGGGTATAACGTCGCAGATGCATTTTCTAATGAACTCGCTCACCGAATCAGCGTATTCGTCAATGTTGTTGTTGGACGCAATGCGGAACATATCCCAATCCACGTGAAGCGTGGAATCAGATTGGTCGGACCAGCGTTGAACAGACCTGAGCGCGTGAGCTTCTTGTTTTAGTTTCTGTTTGTAGGCTGGAAGCAACAAAATGGAGTTGTGGTCAGCTTTTCCGAAAGGAGGGCGGGGGAGGGCCTTATATGCGTTGCGGAAGTTAGAATAACAATGATCCAGGGTTTTACCAGCCCTGGTAGCACAATCGATATGCTGATAGAATTTAGGGAGTTTTGTTTTCAGATTAGCCTTGTTAAAATCCCCGGCTACAATGAATGCAGCCTCAGGATGTGTGGTTTCCAGTTTACATAGAGTCAGATAAAGTTTGTTCAGGGCCATCGATGTGTCTGCTTGGGGGGGAATATATACGGCTGTGATTATAATCGAAGAGAATTCCCTTGGTAGATAATGTGGTCGACATTTGATTGTGAGGAATTCTAAGTCAGGTGAACAGAATGACTTGAGTTCCTGTATGTTGTTATGATCACACCACGTCTCGTTAATCATAAGGCATACCCCCCCCGCCCCTCTTCTTACCAGAAAGATGCTTGTTTCTGTCGGCGCGATGCGTGAAGAAACCAGCTGGCTGCACCGACTCCGTTAGCGTCTCTCGAGTGAGCCATGTTTCCGTGAAGCAAAGAACGTTACAGTCTCTGATGTCTCTCTGGAAGGCAACCCTTGCTCGGATTTCATCAACCTTGTTGTCAAGAGACTGGACATTGGCGAGTAGTATGCTAAGGAGTGGAGCGCGATGTGCCCGTCTCCGGAGCCTGACCAGAAGACTGCTTCGTTTGCCCCTTTTACGGCGTCGTTGTTTAGGGTCGCCGGCTGGGATCCGATCCATTGTACTGGGTGGAAGGCAAAACACAGGATCCGCTTCGGGAGAGTCATATTCCTGGTCGTAATGATGGTAATGATGGTGAGTTGATGTTGCTCTTATATTCAGTAGTTCCTCCCGACTGTATGTAATGAAACCTAAGATTATCTGGGTTACCAATGTAAGAAATAACACGGGAAAAAACTAAATACTGCATAGTTTCCTAGGAACGCGAAGCGAGGCGGCCATCTCTGTCGGCGCCGGAAGTAACAACCAGCCTGAAAACAATGACCAGGAGAAACTGCATTAATATTCATTATTCTTGGCAATGATTTAGGAATCCTTGTGAGTAAGTATTAGCTAGGTTGCCACTTTTTGTTCGCCTATTGAAATTGAACTTCAGTTCATGAAAATAAATAGCTAGCCAGCTACTTAACCCTGTTGCCCAAAGCTAACGTTATAAGCCGCCAGCTAGCTTCATCTGGCTAGTGATGCTCGACCGGATCGGGTTAGCCACAATTAGGATTAGGCACAAAAGTGGAATTTGCGGTTTGCCTTCAAAATAAAAGTATGTAATGTGTGTGTGTAACCTTTATTTAACTAGGCAAGTCAGTTAAGAACAAATTCTTATTTACAAAACCCGGACGACGCTGGGCCAATTGTGCGCCGCCCTATGGGACTCCCAATCATGGCCGGATGTGATAGAGCCTGGATTCGAACTAGGGACTGTAGTTATGCCTCTTGCACTGAGATGCAGTGCCATAGACAGCTGCGTCCATGTGTGTGTGTTAACTATTTAACTGGCCGCTAAAATTTTAAATATTGGTTATCAGTATCAGTTGTAATTGTAAATTACTTGCAGGAATATCTGAATGCGGATGATGACTCACAATCTACATTGTTTTTCAGTTTGCTTTTTCCCACATTGTTTACTCACTGTTTAATCATCAACTCTACCTTGTGTTTTACAGACGACCCTCCCTTCCTTAACTATTAAGATGGATGATCTATAAAAAGAGAGCCGCTGTTCCAGCTCCAAAAGACACATTATTACTGCAGAACGGTAACTGCTCAGTGCCAATCTAATGTTCACCAATTAGATTTGTGTGGCCGGCTGGCCGTAGGTGGCTAGGAGCTGCATTAAATGAACAGAATGATGGAAAACGTGTCTGGAATGTATTCACTGGCAAGCAGCTACTGGGATGAAGATAGGAGAGCTATGCTGTCTGTCTGTCTGTCTGTCTGTCTGTCTGTCTGTCTGTCTGTCTGTCTGTCTGTCTGTCTGTCTGTCTGTCTGTCTGTCTGTCTGTCTGTCTGTCTGTCTGTCTGTCTGTCTGTCTGCATGAGGACGAGACAGGCAGGAGTGATGTGGAAACGTGCCACTGGAAATGGGCAGTGGGCACACATAGACACACACATACATACATGCGTGCGTGCACACACACACACACGCACATACATGCACATACACACACAAACAAATCATGAAACTTCAAGAAGTTTATGCTGTTTCATTTAAATATTCCATCAAAATGTGTCAATTCCTATACTTCCCATACCACTGGCATCCCTAAACTAAGTCTCAGTAGTATAAAATATGTTTGCTAGCAGAGGTCAACATTACAATGACACCCAAACTATATGAATAAGATATGATGTCCTGCCTTAATCATAGTTAAACAACACAGGTTTACTTTTCTAACAGGAGCGATCAATAAATGTTCTTCATTAGAAGTTGTGCTCATTTGCTTAGCATGCAAAGTTCTGCTCTGCCATGAACTAACATAGGGCCGAACCTGACGGTAAAGTCAAAAGGCTCCTTAGAACAGTTTCTACCCCCAAGCCATAATCAAATGGCCACCCGGACTATTTACATTGACCCCCCCTTTGTTTTTACACTGCTGCTACTCGCTGTTTATTATCTATGCATAGTCACTTTACAAATTACCTCGACTAACCTGTACCCCCGCACATTGACTCGTTTTTTATTTTATTTTTTACTTTACTTTATTTAGTAAATATTTTCTTAACTCTATTTCTTGAACTGCATTGTTGGTTAAGGGCTTGTAAGTAAGCATTTCACTGTAAGGTCTACACCTGTTGTATTTGGCACATTTGACAAATAACATGTGATTTGATTTGATAAAGTACAAGTATCTCAAACCTTTGTGTGAATCTTCCACTGACATCAATCCATGAGGTACAAAGTGTGTTTCTAAAGTTAGGGGACAGCTCTTTAAAGAAAACACAATTTTGTTAGAACTACTATAGCTTAATCCATATACTGTACATCTATACATACAACTGAAAAAACACCAATATGGATGAATATAGCCCAGATAACTTTCTCTCTGACTGAGTCATTCTGCTGCTGTCCATCCACCTGTCCACCTGAGAGAAGAGAAGAGAGAAGAGAGAGACAGAGGAGAGAGAGGGGGTGTAGAAAAGAGATGAGGAAAGGAGAGGAGAGCTCCCACAAGCGAAGGCAGATTAGCACTGTCTCTCATCTCAAATACAGCCCACAAGAAAAACAAAGAGTCTGACCTGTGTTGGTAAACTCCCTCTCAACAAGACACTTCAGGATTACAAAGAAGGATCTCTCTCTCTCTCTGTTTATGTAGTCTGTCCACAAGAGATTAAGCAGGAAGAGGAATGGGAACTTTGGTTAGCACTTGACTGAAGTGTGTCGTGATGTGTGTATGGAAGTGATCTGATGATGGGGGAAGTTATGGCTGGTGAGAGGAGAGGAGAGGGGAGAGGAAAGAGAGAGAGAGAGAGAGAGAGAGAGAGAGAGAGAGAGAGAGAGAGAGAGAGAGAGAGAGAGAGAGAGAGAGAGAGAGAGAGAGAGAGAGGGAGGGGCAGAGGAGAGATTTAATATGCTATACACACACTGGCTGAGATACATAGAAAAGGTAAAAATAGAACTGAACCATACCAAGAAAACAGAAAAAAATTTACGGAGAGTACCGGAAGGGTGCAAAATGGCCAGCCGAAAGACAAAATACAAATACCTATATGTGTTAAATATCAGAACACACATTGCTGGCTTACTAATGAATCCCATTTGTGGGAGAATAGAGCAGTTTTGGAGTCAAGAACGAATGCACAGTATATCTATAGTACTTTGTGATGTGTACTGAGTGTAGTAATGTGATGATCACATACATTTGTCACTTATTCTTGAGGCATAAAAGCCAAAGACAGAATTTGTAACATTAAGACTACCCAAAACAAAACATTAAAACTTTCTATGGCTGAAGTGCTTTTCTTCAATTCAAACTCCTGCTTTTCCACCCACCTGGGTCAAATACTATTGTCCATGATTCAACAAAAGCACTCAAGCAGTTCAACACGTTTTAACTAGCTACAGCGCTGTGTAAAAACATTGATTCAGTATGCAATTTATTTCAATCCAGATGGCAAACTGACTTTCAGCTATTCCCAGCAGAGCTCTTTTATATCCCCACACAGAGAGCTGAACAGTTGAAGAGCAGCGTTTTAGCTTCTATTTAGCACTTTCTCGCTTGCTATCTCTATCTCCCTTTTCCCCCTTTCAACAGCGAGCCTCTATCTCGCTCTCTCCATAGCGAGCTGAACAGATTGAAGAGCAGAGTTTTAGCTTCTTTTCAGGAAACTCCCAGGTGGTTATTGCGCCTTTGCTGCCGTATGGCACTCTCTCGTCACTTCAGTCTAGATTGAGCTAGCAGGAGGTGCTCCAGCTGACAAGGTAGAAACACGATATAAAAGAAGGATATCAAAATACAGCATGATGAGGCTGCAGACCAGATGAGCTGTTTTTCCTGAAGTCTATCACTCATTATTTATATAACAACAACAGTGTGGGAACTAAAATGATTGAGAGTGGCTTGTAACAATGCTTTAAAAGGATACTTCAGGATTTTGGCAATGCCCTTTACCTACTTCCCCGGAGTCAGATGAACTTGTAGATTCTATTTGTATGTCTCTGCGTCCAGTATGAAGGAAGTTAGAGGTAGATTCGCAAGTCAAAGCTTACTAGGGTTAGCACAATGGCTGGACGTCTATGGTAACAGCTAGCATGCCATAGACGTCCAGTAATTGTGCTAACGCTAGTTAGCAACATACTTCAAACTGAACGTAGAGATAAAAATGATATCCACGAGTTCATCTGACTTTGGGGGAGTAGATAAAGGACTTCATTGCCAAAATCTGAAGTATCGCTTTAAACCTATACTTTCTTTAGAGACCTCAGTCGGCAACGCTGGTGTACCTTGAAGATGGGGGAGAGTTTGGAGATACATCCTCTAGGCCAGATCTAAAAGGACATGAAGCCGGTCCGTTTCAAAGAACAGCCTCTATCTCTGTGATATTACATACACATAGCATTTACGTCAAGATTTCACAACATTCAGTTATTCCTTGAGGGGAATATAACAGTAGTAGGCTTTGTAACAAAAGTCAAACTAGTAGTAACCAAACATCAACATTCTGGGAGGACATTTATGAGAGAGAATAATAGCTGAATATGAGATAATAAACAACAAGCACATATATATATACAGTTGAAGTCGGAAGTTTACATACACTTAGGTTGGAGTCATTAAAACTCGTTTTTCAACCACTCCACAAATTTCTTGTTAACAAACTACAGTTTTGACAAGTCAGTTAGGACATCTACTTTGTGCATGACACAAGTAATTTTTCCAACAATTGTTTACAGACAGATTATTTCACCTATAATTCACTGTATCACAATTCCAGTGGGTCAGAAGTTTACATACACTAAGTTGACTGTGCCTTTAAACAGCTTGGAAAATTCCCAAAAACGATGTCATGGCTTTAGAAGCTTCTGATAGGCTAATTGATCATTTTAGTCAATTGGAGGTGTACCTGTGGATGTATTTCAAGGCCTACTTTCAAACTCAGTGCCTCTTTGCTTGACATCATGGGAAAATGAAAAAGAATCAGCCAAGACCTCAGAAAATAAATTGAAGACCTCCACAGGTCTGGTTCATCCTTGGGAGCAATTTCCAAATGCCTGAAGGTACCACGTTCATCTGTACAAACAATAGGACACAAGTATAAACACCATGGGACCATGCAGCCGTCATACCACTCAGGAAGGAGACGCCTTCTGTCTCCTAGAGATGAACGTACTTTGGTGCGAAAAGTGCAAATCAATCCCAGAACAGCAAAGGACCTTGTGAAGATGCTGGAGGAAACAGGTACGAAAGTATCTATATCCACAGTAAAACGAGTCCTATATCGACATAACCTGAAAGGCCGCTCAGCAAGGAAGAAGCCACTGCTCCAAAACCGCCATAAAAAAGCCAGACTACAGTTTGCAACTGCACATGGGGACAAAGATCATACTTTTTGAAGAAATGTCCTCTGGTCTGATGAAACAAAAATAGAACTGTTTGGCCATAACCATTGTCATGTTTGGAGGAAAAAGGGGAAGGCTTGCAAGCCGAAGAACACCATCCCAATCGTGAAGCATGGGGGTGGCAGCATCATGTTGTGGGGGTGCTTTGCTGCAGGAGGGACTGGTGCACTTCACAAAATAGATGGCATCATGAGGACGGAAAATGATGTGGATATATTGAAGCAACATCTCAAGACATCAGTCAGGAAGTTAAAGCTTGGTCGCAAATGGGTCTTCCAAATGGACAATGACCCCAAGCATACTTCCAAAGTTGTGGCAAAATGGCTTAAGGACAACAAAGCCAAGGTATTGGAGTGGCCATCACAAAGCCCTGACCTCAATCCTATAGTAAATTTGTGGGCAGAACAGAAAACGTGTGTGCAAGCAAGGAGGCCTACAAACCTGAATCAGTTACACCAGCTCTGTCAGGATGAATGGGCCAAAATTCACCCAACTTATTGTGGGAAGCTTGTGGAAGGCTACCCGAAACATTTGACCCAAGTTAAAGAATTTAAAGGCAACGTTACCAAATACTAATTGAGTGTATGTACATTTCTGTTTTCAATTTAAAGGCAATGCTACCAAATACTAATTGAACTGTATATATTGCTGAGGGTATTTGTCAGGCAGGGAGGCTATGCTATTGGCTGCTGAGCAGATGTTGGCTCTAGCAGAGTGTCTGAATCTCAGCACAGCCTTAGTCCCCATTACAGTGCAGCCAGGGAGTCAGCCAGGCAGCCAGTCAGGCAGGCACAAGATCCCCAAGAGACTACAGACAAGAGAGGACAACAACAATATCAACACAAACACACACACAGATACGCGCTTACGCACACAACATTAATTGGTGAGGAAAATGAGAATGTTGTTCCCTTATTTCCCATAACATTAACATAACTATATCACACGTCCGTGCTTATAGTAACACTATCTCCCATCATCAATAGCAGAGGCTGTAACACATGTAATTAGCGTGATTGTGTGTAAACACCCTCAGTACATTAGCCTATATCCCACATACTCAACTGGCGGATCGTGGACCGGATCCGGACCCAGAACGGGGTCAATATGGACCATAGGCCCACCTCCCCCAAAAATATATATAATATTTATACACATTTTTTACTCGGTCAGGCTTCGACCCTTGGTACCATAAACACACAAGACATGGAAGAATGCATAGAATTGCAGGAAATTTGCTTTAAAACTGCAAATTGTCTATCCGCCAACAAGAGGGGTGTGAACAGTTTCAGGTCGCATGGGTTGTGAGGTGGGGGTTTGTTACTACGCTGATAAATGACATTATCCATCTGGACCTTTGCCACCTAGGAAATGTGTGTGACCGGACCTTCTCAAATAGTACTTGAGTACCCCTGGCCTCTATCACGCCGCACTATCCCCCATGCCTTAGTCTACGTGCAGCCTGTGTGTTTTTCACCTCCTCCACCAGTGGCTTAGGCCGTAAGCCCTGATAAGCTATGGAGAGGACAGTCAGAGGAGAGACCCGTGGGATATTGGGTTGTTGGGTATCCTCCAGAGTCCTGGGCTGCATCCCAAATACCTCTCTATTCCCTATGTTTTGACCTGAGCCCATAGGGAATAGAGTGCTATTTGGGATTCACACCAGACTAACCTGGCCAGCCTTCCACAGTGACTGCAGGACACAGACATGCATCCTATACAGGGATGCCAAGAAGAAGGGGCCAGTGCCAGTCAACATTGGCATTTAGTACAGCTAACATGTACAGGCCATCTTGGTGTAAAATTTCATCTTTCCCTCTCTCTCATTCTATCCCCCTCTCTCTCTATTATAGTCTCCTCTCCATCCCTCAATCTGTATTTGTCCTCTCTCTCTCCCTCCTTATGCTGTGTTCAACTTCCTTTAGCGCCAAGCCCACTGAGAGGATGAGATGATAGTGTTGTCAGTAATGTGCAGAGCTAATGTGCAGAGCGTGCACCTCTACAGGACAAAACACATAATTCCTTTGTAGCTCAGTTGGTGGAGCATGACGCTTGTAACGCCAGGGTAGTGGGTTTGATTCCCGGGACCACCCATATTTAAAATGTATGCACGCATGACTAAGTCACTTTGGATAAAAGTGTTTTCTAAATGGAATCTATTATTATATATTTATTATCATTCAGAGTGACTGAACACACGCAAACACCCTTGGACACACACACACACAAACATCCAGAGAAACACACAGATACACAGATACACACACACACACACACACACACACACACACACACACACACACACACACACACACACACACACACACACACACACACACACACACACACACACACACACACACACACACACACACACATACAGTGGGGAGAACAAGTATTTGATACACTGCCAATTTTGCAGGTTTTCCTACTTACAAAGCATGTAGAGGTCTGTAATTTTTATCATAGGTACACTTCAACTGTGAGAGGCGGAATCTTAAACAAAAATCCAGAAAATCACATTGTATGATTTTTAAGTAATTAATTTGCATTTTATTGCATGACATAAGTATTTGATACATCCGAAAAGCAGAACTTAATATTTGGTACAGAAGCCTTTGTTTGCAATTACAGAGATCATACGTTTCCTGTAGTTCTTGACCAGGTTTGCACACACTGCAGCAGGGATTTTGGCCCACTCCTCCATACAGATCTTCTCCAGATCCTTCAGGTTTCGGGGCTGTCGCTGGGCAATACGGACTTTCAGCTCCCTCCAAAGATTTTCTATTGGATTCAGGTCTGGAGACTGGCTAGGCCACTCCAGGACCTTGAGATGCTTCTTACGGAGCCACTCCTTAGTTGCCCTGGCTGTGTGTTTCGGGTTGTTGTCATGCTGGAAGACCCAGCCACGACCCATCTTCAATGCTTTTACTGAGGGAAGGAGGTTGTTGGCCAAGATCTCGCGATACATGGCCCCATCCATCCTCCCGTCAATACGGTGCAGTCGTCCTGTCCCCTTTGCAGAAAAGCATCCCCAAAGAATGATGTTTCCACGTCCAGGCTTCACGGTTGGGATGGTGTTCTTGGGGTTGTACTCATCCTTCTTCTTCCTCCAAACACGGCGAGTGGAGTTTAGACCAAAAAGCTCTATTTTTGTCTCATCAGACCACATGACCTTCTCCCATTCCTCCTCTGGATCATCCAGATGGTCATTGGCAATTTTCAGACGGGCCTGGACATGCGCTGGCTTGAGCAGGGGGACCTTGCGTGCACTGCAGGATTTTAATCTATGACGGCGTAGTGTGTTACTAATGGTTTACTTTGAGAGTGTGGTCCCAGCTCTCTTCAGGTCATTGACCAGGTCCTGCCGTGTAGTTCTGGGCTGATCCCTCACCTTCCTCATGATCATTGATGCCCCACGAGGTGAGATCTTGCATGGAGCCCCAGACCGGGGGTGATTGACCGTCATCTTGAACTTCTTCCATTTTCTAATAATTGAGCCAACAGTTGTTGCCTTCTCACCAAGCTGCTTGCCTATTGTCCTGTAGCCCATCCCAGCCTTGTGCAGGTCTACAATTTTATCCCTGATGTCCTTACACAGCTCTCTGGTCTTGGCCATTGTGGAGAGGTTGGAGTCTGTTTGATTGAGTGTGTGGACAGGTGTCCTTTATACAGGTAACGAGTTCAAACAGGTGCAGTTAATACAGGTAATGAGTGGAGAACAGGAGGGCTTCTTAAAGAAAAACGAACAGGTCTGTGAGAGCCGGAATTCTTACTGGTTGGTAGGTGATCAAATACTTATGTCATGCAATAAAATGCAAATTAATTACTTAAAAATCATACAATGTGATTTTCTGGATTTTTGTTTTAGATTCCGTCTCTCACAGTTGAAGTGTACCTATGATAAAAATTACAGACCTCTACATGTTTTGTAAGTAGGAAAACCTGCAAAATTGGCAGTGTATCAAATACTTGTTCTCCCCACTGTATATATATACAGGTACTGTGCTGCACACACACAAGTACGCACAAATACGCACCATAACAAGTACGAGCACCTCAGTGAAAACATCATTAATATGCAGATTGAATATCAAAAGGAAGAGAAGACTTAATGGGATTCCATGAATTAAACAAAAAGTCCTCAGCAAACTGCAACAAAACAATGTTCAAGTTCACTGCTTTTGACACAATCATCTGTCTGAACAGAATCACCCTCCCATTTCAAAGATGACCTCTACAGCAGGAGAACTGCAGCACTCTTAAATAAGCGTTGTCACTCCTTTCAAGTTCATCATGAAAGAAGAAAGGAACGATAGCATACTCCATGTCTGAGCCAGAGTAGTGAGTGGAGCGGAGCTGGAGCGAGGAGCGGAGCTGGAGCGGAGCTGGTGCGAGGAGCGGAGCTGGAGCGGAGCTGGTGCGAGGAGCGGAGCTGGTGCGAGGAGCGGAGCTGGAGCGAGGAGCGGAGCTGGAGCGGAGCTGGTGCGAGGAGCGGAGCTGGTGCGAGGAGCGGAGCTGGAGCGAGGAGCGGAGCTGGTGCGAGGAGCGGAGCTGGTGCGAGGAGCGGAGCTGGTGCGAGGAGCGGAGCTGGTGCGAGGAGCGGAGCTGGTGCGAGGAGCGGAGCTGGTGCGAGGAGCGGAGCTGGAGCGAGGAGCGGAGCTGGTGCGAGGAGCGGAGCTGGAGCGAGGAGCGGAGCTGGAGCGAGGAGCGGCGCTGGTGCGAGGAGCGGAGCTGGAGCGAGGAGCGGAGCTGGAGCGAGGAGCGGAGCTGGAGCGAGGAGCGGAGCTGGTGCGAGGAGCGGAGCTGGAGCGAGGAGCGGAGCTGGAGCGGAGCGTGCCCAATTTGACTGGAGCATGGAGCGAGATTCCCAAATGCTCCAATTTTTCTCCAGTAGCGCTCACTTCGACCTCAGGGCATGCCCGGCCCAGCATGCATTTGTAATGTACTTGTGTGCTGCTATAGCCCCTTGATGTAGCTACTGTCATGGAGTTCGCTAAATATTTTCATAAAGAAACTGAATCAAGGTGACTTACAAAGATGAGGACCAAGAGCAAGAGAGTGTCCATAGTAGTGTCCATAACTAAAGAACCATTGTGGAATCTGAAAAGCATGACGGTGTACTTTACTTACTACATTGCACATGCTAAAAGAAAGCAACGAGGTGGATAGATAACTACGTGTGTCATTGTGGCAAAGTATTTATAAACAAAAAATCTGATCTCTTAAACGTTTCATTCATTTTTGTTCTATAATCTATAGAATAGGCAATAATTGAATTTGGCCCAATAGACATGGCATATTCCCACATTCAAGGAGTTTTCTGTTTTGAGTGTGTTATTTTGCCTAAAAACCTTTAGGCCTACCTATAGAATAATTTTAAAAAACAACTCTGCATCTCTGCCCAGCCTGTCATCAGTGGTCAAAGGGTGTTTAGCATCTCCAGTGGCTCTGCAAGTGTGGAGAGGATATTCTGCGATGCTGGCCTGCTCCCCAGGCACCATCGCGTGAGCCTGAAGGCAGACTGGCCAAACTCGTGTTTCTGAAAAATGAATTCTAAAAATGAATTCAAAAGGCACTAATAAGTCATATTTCATTTAATTTGTATATAATTCTAAGTAAGTCATAGCCTATATGCACAATTTATAGACTATACTGATTTAATACCACAAAATGTTGTTTAAATGCTGAGCTCTTTATGTCCCTACCAGCCTATTGTGTCGCACTCGCAAATGTTTCACAATGTATTTCTTTGTAGGCTATAGCCTTAAAATAATTGAAATAATATAGCCTAAATAATTCATTTTCATTACTTCTTTGGCTCCCTGTCTGGCTCCTGACCTATTTAGAGTGTTTATATGCTATTTAATATGACATGTAGCCTTTTTGAAATTATGAGCGCTTCTTACATTCACCTTTTCATACTTTTCATTTAAATCCATATGGTTTGGTTTCAATACTTCAAAACCAATTGGTAAGTCCAGATAGTTACAAAAATAGATTGGTGTTGGTTAAATTGTGATTTTAATGAATGGAGCGAATTTGGAGCGGCAGATTTTTTTCCTTTGAGTGCAGAGCGTTTTTAGCGGAGCTGTTGGAAAGGACGATGAGCCCTGGACGATCCATGAGCAATGAGGGGGATTTCCAACCGCTCAACTTCGCTCGCAGGCTCTGGTCTGCGCCCCAAATGGCACCCTATTCCCTTTATAGTGCACTACCATAGGGTTCTGGTCAAAAGGTATACACTATATAGGGAATATGGTGCCTCTATCATATTCAGAAAGCTTGTTTAGGTTCCCCAATGCATAGACAAGCAGCTAGCCTGCACTACTAAAGCATCTTCTCCTCCAGCTATAAACCCATTTTAAGAGGCTGTACTGATGTATTCTCTAGAGGTGCACTGCAACACACGGTGGATTAACACTTGTGGAATTCTGTCTGGTTTGATCTGTCTCTTCAATGCCATGATCACATGGTGTAGGTTTACAGTCAGTGGTTGCTCTTCCTTCATACAAAAAACTATGACTCAGGCAGTCATCTCTTTGGAATATGGGAAATTCTGACAAAATAACTGACTTAGAAACAGCAGGAAATGCGAACTTGTAGTGTATTCGAGGTTAAAAATGGAATCTAAAGTTTGTAATTTCCACTTAAAATGTCAGACTTAACGAAAAATGTATCAACCCCTACAAAAAATCTCCATTAATTCTAATCCACATAATAATTCACATTTCCTGTTGCTGCAGGATTATTTTCCAGCTGTAGCACACTGGCTCAAATGAAGATCCTACATCTGTCTAGGTAGATGATCTGAACTGTCCAGACAAATCAATGAAGAGCTGCCTAGCTATTGCTCATTGCCAAATGAAGACGAGAAGGGACAGATGAAAGTGATAATGTCTGAAGGAGGGAGAGAGACAGAGAGAGAGAGAGACATCTAGAAGAAATTCATAACAACATTCGGCCACATTCATGTCTCAGTTTCCCAGTTTCGCAGACAGACATGCAGTGGTTCTGTAATCCAGGAGACGAAACAGACTTCATAATCTCCTGCTTGATTCCCAGTATGACAAAGGCTGAGAATTACTTTTCAGCAATAACATTTAAACGGGTAAATGTAATGTGCAGGGAGCAGGATACACACGAGGCGGTGCATAAAAGCTGGGATATTGGATCATTAAACTGTTTTGATTACACTGATAGACCTCTGCTAAACTCAGCATGCACTCCTCAGCCAGATTCATTACTACTGCTCAGTTCAGTTTGCTTTGGTTTGCTTTTTGGCTTGGCACGACTCGACCACCTGTGTGTGGTGTGTATGTGTGTGTGGTGTGTGTGTGTGCTTGCGTGCATGTGCGCTTGCGTGTGCATGCATTTATGCATCTGTGTGTGTGCGTGAATCTGCGCTTGAGTGTGTGTACTCTACTCTGAGCCAGCTCATTAGGCCTCTATGGCACAGTGTTAGTGATGGATTAGTACAATGGGCAAGTGTCAGTGATGAGGATGGCTAGGAACAGTACAGGGACAAACACAGGCCATCTGTTTGGTCCTGGCCAGGCCTGAGACACAGCAATCATAGAGGGAGGCCAGGTCTTCTGGGTCACTGCTCCACAGTGGTCTGAGGAGAGGAGAGACAGGCACTACTGCACCCATAGCAGCACACAGCACAGAGACAGTCCACGCTGGATGTGCTCTTCGCAAAAGCGAACCCCATAGGGAATGGCCTGCAGAGACGTACTAGATATATACACACATCTATACAGAGATACAGCACCGTATGTACACACAATCAGCTTCCTCTTCTGCACACCAGCTACACTACTGCCGGTGCTTTAGTCATACAGTGATACAGTGCATGTTCTGCTGTGTCATGTACACTCAGTGACAGTTTATTAGGTACAACCATCTAGTACCGGATCGGACACCCAGTCTGAATTCTTCAGGAGTGGACTTCGAAAGGTGTTGGAAACGTTCCACAGGGATGTTGGTCCATGCTGACACGATGGCATCACGCAGTGGCTGCAGATTAGAACGCGGTACATTCAGGCACGCATGTATGTCGGGAAACAGCCTTTTCCATCTCATCCCAAAGATGCTCTACTGGGTTTGGTCAGCAACAATGTTCAGATATGGTGTGGCGTTCAATCGGTTCTCAATTGGTATCAAGGGACCCAACGTGTGCCAGGAAAACATTGCCCACACCAGTACACCATCGCCACCAGCCTGTACTGTTGACACTAGGCAGGATGGGTCCAAATCCTGACTGCCATCAGCATGACACAACAGGAACCGGGATTCGTCGGACCAGGCAATGTTTTTCCACTCCTCAATTGTCCAGTGTTGGTGATTGAGTGCCCACTGGAGCCGCTTCTTCTTGTTTCTGCCTGTTAGGAGTGGAACCCAGTGTGGTCGTCTGCTACAATAACCATCCATGACCAGGATTGACGAGTTGTGCGTTTTGAGATGCCGTTCTGCACACCACTGTTGTACTGCGCCGTTATTTGTCTGTTTGTGTACCGCCTGTTAGCTTGCACGATTCTTGCCATTCTCCTTCGACCTCTCTCATAAATGAGCTGTTTTCTCCCACATGTCGGCCGCTGACTGGATGTTTTTTGTTTGTCGCACCATTCTTGGCAAACCCTAGACACTGTTGTGAGTGAAAAGCCCCAGGAGGGCGGCCATTTCTGAGATACTGGATCCGGCCCGCCTGGCACCAACGATCATACCACAAAAAGGCACTTATGTCACTCGTTTTGCCCATTCTAACTTTCAATCAAACAGTAACTGAATGCCTCGATGCCTATCTGCCTGCTTTATATAGCAAGCCAAGGCCATGTGACTCACTCTCTGTAGGAACGATCCATTTTCGTGAACGGGGTGGTGTACCTAATAAACTGGCCAATAATTGTATATACTGTACAGTACAGAGCCTTCACTGCTCTGTCATGTATATACTGTACAGTACAGAGCCTTCACTGCTCTGTCATGTATATACTGTACAGTACAGAGCCTTCACTGCTGTGTCATGTATATACTGTACAGTACAGAGCCTTCACTGCTGTGTCATGTATATACTGTACAGTACAGAGCCTTCACTGCTGTGTCATGTATATACTGTAGGCTATACTGTACAGTGGTGTCAGGTTCTCTCTGGGCTGCTGTCTCATCAATCTACAGAGAGAGCCGCAGTGCTGAAGGGAGAGAGGAGAGAGAAAGAAAGAGAGAAAGAGAGAGAGAGAAGGGGAAGAGAGAAAGGGGTGAGAGAGAGAGCGAGAGAGCGAGGGGAACAAAGAATGGATTCTGTGCTCAGAGGTTCAGATACCAGCTAGGAACTAACAGGAAGGAGACTGGAGCTGGGAGAAGGAGGGTAAAGATCTCTAGGGTGACATGGGTACAAATATGACACTGCCCCTTTGGCATTACCTGGGAATAAATACCTGGGAAACAATATGAAATTCCTAACAATATGATGCACCACCTAAACGTCACAGCTCCTAGGCTAAAGACTCGTCTGAGTGGACTCAGTGGACACTTCCATGCACCTCAAACTATTGGGATTGTTTTGTCTTTCTATTTTCTCTTTCCCTCTGTATTTCCCGACACACTCAGTCACTCACTAAACCCTGTTGAACTTGATTGTGTTACAAGATCTGCCACTCAGGTAGATTACAAGCTTAGAGGCATTAGAAATGTCAGATCAAGAGTTGCAGACTGTAGCTAGGTAAGTAATGAATCCCAAAGAGGTAGCAAACCACAAAGCACTATGGGAAGAGTTATTGTCCAGAAAAGACTAGGTAGAAGGAAAGGAGTAGGAGTAAGATACAGTACTATTAGAAACTGGGTGGTTCGAGCCCTGAATGGCCGTGGTATATCAGACCGTATACCATGGGTATGACAAAACATGTATTTTTACTGCTCTAATTACGTTGGTAACCAGTTTATAATAGCAATACGGCACCTCGGGGGTTTGTGATATATGGCCAATATACCACGGCTAAGGGCTGTGCCCTAGCACTCAACATTGCGTTGTGCATAAGAACAGTCCTTAGCCGTGGTATATTGGACATATACCACACCCCCTCGTGCCTTATTGCTTAATTATACTATGCCAAGATATTACATTTTACTTATCTTGTTTACATTATTCTCTGTCTAATCTTTCTTGAGGGAAGTTGTTAATTTAAAGTAATTCATGATAAATCCATCTGTATCTCTTAATTTCTCTGGACAGGTTGGGGCATCCTAATACTGCTCCATATAGGATGAAAATGTACACTGAGAGAATATACTCTATACTGAGATTGACTACAGCGGGAATCTTCATTGCTCCTGTGCTGACTGTGGATCCTACAGGCACTGCTGCAGAGTCCTGAGCTATCCCAGTGACATCATCACTGGGTGAGGAGAGAGGGAGCATGCAATGGTTGCAAAGTGAGCTAAAATATTATATTTTTGCTTCCTAGCTGCACCACAACGAAATGAAAAATCACTACTAGCAGCAACATATCTGTTGCTATCGTGGTGTGTGCGTGCGCATGTGCGCACGTGTCTGTGTGTGCGTCTGTGTGTGTTTGTGTATAACAGCCCCAAAAACATGTGTGCTGTGATGCCTGCAATCGTAGCAGTCTGAGGTAGAGGTGAAACGCTCCAGGAAATATTCCCTCCTGACACACATTTGTATTATTTATTGTCGTGGGTCGGCACAGCAACAGTAGAGCTGCGTGAAACCTAAACAGAGTCAGAGACAGCTCTGTCATCACTGCCTCACTGCTGACGGAAGCAGCCTGTCAGTCCGCTCTGCAGGCAGGCACTCTGTGGCTCCAATGTCTGTCTGACAGCGACTAGGTTCATATTCACTAAGCTACAGAGAAAGGTGTTTATCTATCAAGGTTTGTAAGCAACAGAACTGTGCTTATGTTCCAGTAAGGCAGACCATTCTACTTTATAACCAGTAATGTATGCTCTGGTATGTTCCTGTTACTTAATAGGACGTGACATGGTATTAATGTGTATTGTCTGGTAATGACTTAGTATAATTCAAAACAACTAGTAACTAATTAACGACCCAAACAAACAAACAATTCATAGGCTATTAGTGTGTAACTGCAATTTTACCATGGAAGTAAATACCATATCAAAATATTTCTGTGCTTCTTATCCGACACTCTACAGGTCACCTGGGACTGGTGTGGTTAAAGGTCCACTTCTGGTGCTGCTGGCTAAATATGGAGGTGTAAGGTTTCATGCCTGAAGTTGGCAGTCAACCAGAGATGTTTGTTTTGTTCTTCCAAACTGCTATGGAGTATAGCGTATCTTAACAGCTGTACAGCACTGACTCCAGGAATGGGTTAGGGCACAGCAGCTCAGATGCATGCAGCTTAACCAAGTATTAGAGAGATGCATGTTGGGTTTACCAGTTGTCATGGTGAGTAGTTAGTAAAAGTAAAGGAGAAAACTCACCAGACCAATTGTCGGTCTGCACAGTACAGGGCTGCTCCTCCACCGTTCGCTTGCTGTCAGAGCGGTGGGATATAGGGACCACCCACCGTTGGCGACTGACCATAATGACCATCATTTTCGCCCGTTTCTACATGTAGAATCGCTTTGCACTTAGTTTTCAAATTACGTCCGCCACTCTGTTCAGAGGTGGTAAGTAGTCTCACTGGCAGACGCTCGCCAATCCTACCGGTCTGTCCACGTCGTAGTAGTAAAAATCAGCACCATTTCAAGCTGTCAGTGACAATGATGCAAATGTTTAAATTCTGAAATTTGGCATCAGAGATTTTTTAAACATTGCTGAAAGAGCAGCAATCAAAGGGACAAGCTAAAGCAGTCAGTGCCTGCACCCTAAATGGCACCCTATTCCCTATGAAGTGCACTGCTTTTGACCATAGCCCCATAGAGCCCTGATCAAAAGTAGGGCACTAAATAGGGAATAGGGTGACATTTGGGATGTATCCAGTGACATCATTAGAATTATGGTTATTACTGTCATGACCGCAAATCATCCTAATCTGAGAAAGCACCAAGGCCTTGGAGGATTTATCTCACTATCCCTCTACATTATGGATTAACCATGTTGTTGCAGGGTGCCTTCGAATCAAAGTGACATGCGTTGTGTAGATTCAGCTCTGTGGCGTCAGGACTGGTTGAAATAGTATTTGTGAGCGTTTGCTTGAGTCTGTTTGCCTTCACTGTACGATTCCATTAGTTCTACTGCACCAGGCATAGTCAACTAAGCACAGCGAAAGTATTTGAAAGAAAAAAATACTGTTTGAACTCAGGCCTGGTGGCGTAGAGTAGGCCTGTAGCGAGAGGGACTGATAAGCAGAGCTGTGGCTGTCTAAATCACATTTTACTGCTATTCTAGGTTCTATTAAGCCTGAGCCAGCAGTTAGAAATACATATAAATAGGGGAACAGCAATCCCAGTCTCAGGATTATCATGGGGTGAAATGATCCCACTTGGAACCCTCTCTCTCTCCTGTGATGTAATGTTCACTCTAGGTGGAATTTCAGTTTCAGGATTTATTTGGTATTGCATCTAGGAGAGATTATTTTGACTGGGAATGATTGGGGATTAACCCACATGCAGTTTTAAGAAGTCCTTTTGGTAATAACATGTTTATGTACAGTAACAAATGCACATATGACAGTTCAACTTTAAACAAAGTACAATTTATAAAGGCTTTACATAGCATACTTCATAATCACAACATAAATGCTTCACAAAGAATCTATAATTGTATGTCATACTCTATAAATGGTGGATAAACATACATAGTGCGTTGTGTCACATTTGGCAATTGACACCACAGTGGGAATGGTTATGTCACCCTTTATAGAGCATGATATACGCTTATAGATTATTTGTGAAGCATTTTTGCAGTGCTTACAAAGCCTTTATGCATACTATTAAAAGTCTTAAAGTTGTACATCGTTTAAAGTGGGACTCAACAACTAAATGTGCAAATATGATCAAAAGACAAGTATTGTATAATAATGAAGAAAATGCTTCGATAATTTTAGATCATCTTTGTTTAGATAATCTCTGTTAAATTTCAAGGGTCTGCTTGTAATTTGACAATAGGGACATAATTATGATCAAACTGTATGGCATAGGCATGAGAAGAAAGAAAAGCGAACTTGACATCTACAATAGGCTTTTCTATCTGAATGTAGGCTCCAAAAACAAAGCTGCCTAGCCCTTTCCTGCAGTCAATGACCAAAAGCACCCTCTTTGGCCTCATGGATGAAATGTTATTCATATTTTTCCTAATTTAATCAGTATTAAAGATTATTTTAAAAAACCTGACACGAAATCCAGTGTTTCTATGTCAAACTGTTATATTTCAATCTTCTGTAATGTATATAAAGTGTAATATTGGGATGCAAACTCAAAATGTAATACATTTCAACTCTATATCTGACATGGTACAGGTGTTACATCCGTCGTTGGAAGAAGGAGACCAAGGCGCAGCGTGGTAAGCGTACATCTTACTTTATTTTGATGAACACCAAAAAAAAAAAAAAAGATAAACGAACGTAACGTTCTGCAGGCTACACAGTAACTAAGCAAAAACAAGATCCCACAAACTCAGGTGGAAAACAGGCTGCCTAAGTATGAGCCCCAATCAGAGACAACGATAGACAGCTGCCTCTGATTGGGAACCATACCCGGGCCAACAAAGAAATAGAACACATAGATTTTCCCACCCAAGTCACACCCTGACCTAACCAAATAGAGAATAAAAAAGGCTCTCTAAGGTCAGGGCGTGACAGTACCCCCCCCCCCCACCCCCCAAAGGTGCGGACTACGGCCGCAAATCTGAACCTATAGGGTAGGGTCCGGGTGGGCATCTCATCTCGGTGGAGGCTCCGGTGCGGGACGCAGACCCCGCTCCGCTTGAGGCTCCCCGCCTCTGGTGCGGGGATCGTCGCCGGGTACTCCGGACCGTAGATCGTTGTCGCGGACTCCGGACCGTAGATCGTCGTCGCAGACTCCGGACCGTAGATCACTGCTGGAGGAACCGAACCACTGATCGTCGCTGGAGGCTCCTGACTGGGAGCCATTGCTGGAGGCTCCTGACTGGGAGCCGTCGTTGGAGGCTCCTGACTGGGGACCGTCGCTGGAGGCTCCGGACTGGGGACCGTCGCTGCAGGCTCCGGACTGGGGACCGTCGCTGCAGGCTCCGGACTGGGGACCGTCGCTGGAGGCTCCGGACTGGGGACCGTCGCTGCAGGCTCCGGACTGGGGACCGTCGCTGCAGGCTCCGGACTGGGGACCGTCGCTGGAGGCTCCGGACTGGGAACTGTCGCTGGAGGCTCCGGACTGGGAACCCTCGCAGGCGGCTCCGGACCGCGGAACCCGGACCACAGACCGTCGCTGGAGACTCCGGACCGCAGACCGTCGCTGGAGACTCCGGACAGCGGATCGTCACTGCAGGCTTCGTGCCATGGATCATCACTGCAGGCTCCGGGCCATGAATCATCACTGGAGGCTTCGGGACATGGATCATCACTGGAGGCTTCGGGCCATGGATCATCACTGGAGGCTTCGGGCCATTGATCACCACTGGAGGCTTCGTGCGTGGAGCAGGCACAGGACGTACCAGGCTGGAGGCAGGCACAGGACGTACCAGGCTGGAGACACGCACTGGAGTCCGGGTGCATGGAGCTGGCACAGGATATACTGGACCTTGGAGGCGCACTGGAGGTCTGGAGCGTAGAGCTGGCACAACGCGTCCTGGCTGGATGCTCACTTTAGCCCGGCAAGTGCGGGGCGCTGGCACAGGACACACTGGGCTGTGAAGGCGCACTGGCGACACAGTGCGTAGTCGGCGCAGGATATCCTGGACCGAGGAGGCGCACTGGAGATCTGGAGCGTAGAGCTAGCACAACGCGTCCTGGCTGGATGCTCACTTTAGCCCGGCAAGTGCGGGGCGCTGGCACAGGACGCACTGGGCTGTGAAGGCGCACTGGCGACACAGTGCGTAGTCGGTGCAGGATATCCTGGACCGAGGAGGCGCACTGGAGGTCTGGAGCGTAGAGCTAGCACAACGCTTCCTGGCTGGATGCTCACTTTAGCCCGGCAAGTGCGGGGTGCTGGCACAGGACGCACTGGGCTGTGAAGGCGCACTGGCGACACAGTGCGTAGTCGGCGCAGGATATCCTGGACCGAGGAGGCGCACTGGAGGTCTGGAGCATAGAGCTAGCACAACGCTTCCTGGCTGGATGCTCACTTTAGCCCGGCAAGTGCGGGGCGCTGGCACAGGACGCACTGGGCTGTGAAGGCGCACTGGCGACACAGTGCGTAGAGCCGGCGCAGGATATCCTGGACCGAGGAGGCGCACTGGAGACCAGGAGCGCTGAGCCGGCACAACCCGTCCTGGCTGTATGCTCACTTTCGCACGGCAAGTGCGAGGAGCTGGCACAGAACGCACCGGGCTGTGGATGCGCACTGGAGACACATTGCGTATCTCCGCAAAACATGGTGCCTGAACGGTCACCCGCTCCTTAAAGTGAGTGCAGGGAGTTGGCTCTTGTCTGAAACCTGGCTCCGCCAACCACCCTGTGTGCGCCCCCCAAAAACATTTTTGTGGCTGCCTCTCGTGCTTGCGAACCCCGGTGTCGTCGTTTTTCCTCCCTTTCTTTCTCCCACTGCTCCCATGGAAGGCGATCCTTTTCAGCCAGGATCTCCTACCATGTCCAGGATCCCTTCCCGTCCAGGATCTCCTCCCATGTCCAGGATGTCTGCTCCTCCTGGCCACGCTGCTTGGTCCGTTTGTGGTGGGATCTTCTGTTACGTCCGTCGTTGGAAGAAGGAGACCAAGGCGCAGCGTGGTAAGCGTACATCTTACTTTATTTTGATGAACACCAAAAAAAAAAAAAAAAGATAAACGAACGAAACATTCTGCAGGCTACACAGTAACTAAGCAAAAACAAGATCCCACAAACTCAGGTGGAAAACAGGCTGCCTAAGTATGACCCCCAATCAGAGACAACGATAGACAGCTGCCTCTGATTGGGAACCATACCCGGCCAACAAAGAAATAGAACACATAGATTTGCCCACCCAAGTCACACCCTGACCTAACCAAATAGAGAACAAAAAACGCTCTCTAAGGTCAGGGCGTGACAACAGGTGACTTGTTTTTTTAAGCCCATAGCCATGTGTGTGAAGTATATACTTTTGTTTCAAAGTAGATGTGTTTAAGACTTACCAAGAATCACTCTGTGTGAACCTGATTTAGCCCACTGCAGTAAAAGTTTAACAAACCCCAACATTACCAGGCAACACGCCAGGCAGTAAACAACATAACTTAACAACGCCCACTTAGTCGATAGCAGCGGAAGTCTATTTCAATAATGCATTTACAAGACAAAATCAGAACTCCATCCAAGTCCTGCATTAGACTTCCAGGGAACGGTGGTGATTTCATTAGTGCACCACAGAATGCAGCATCTTGACTGAGGCCTGTAGACTGTGGACGTCCCAAATGACACCCCACTTTTGACCAGACTCCTATGCACCCTGGTTCAATATAGTGCACTACATAGGGTGCCATTTGGGACACCACCACTGACTCTGTGCCAGTGCCTCAGTCACCCATACTGATGAGGATGAGAGGACTTCTCTGCTCATCTGGATCAATAACGTTCTATGAAAGACAGAGACATATTTAATTCAAGCTCCTGTCTAAAGTCATTAATAAATGTACTTGTTTCTTTTTTAAACTTGTATGAATTCCAGGTGAATTGAAGAGGGTAAAAGTAAGGAATACCATTGTGCCATAAGACTAGAAGAGCTTTGGGGGAAATACAGTACACTTCAAGACTTGGCTAGGAGTGATTCCAGTTTCCTTCAGGGTGAGCAAGACCAAACACCATCAGAAGTTAAAATGCTCATCTTGCCACAAAGTCAGTGCATCTCAAAATCTTGAGTTCCCTCCTTTTTTAAAACATTTATTTAATTACTCCAGTGGGCTAAATCAGGGTCACACAGTGTTTCTTGGTAATCTAAAACAAAACAAACACACATGGTTATAGGCTTACAAAAAAGAAGATACCTGTACCATTTCAGATCATTTTGAGTTTGCATCCCAATGTTACACATTATATACATCACAGAAGGCAGAACTATAACAAAACCGTTTGACATATAAAACAGGATTTTCAGCATTTTTTTTAACAATGTTGATTCATGAAATTATAAAAAATATTAATAACATTCCACCCATGAGGCCACTAGATGGCACTTTGGTCATTCGACTGTAATCAGTATCATAAAGGGTTTGAATATGTCCTGTTCCAAACCACCCTGTAACAATAGAGAGCAGCAGATCCAGAGATGCATTCTGAATAGTCTGTCTGTCTGTCTGTCTGTCTGTCTGTCTGTCTGTCTGTCTGTCTGTCTGTCTGTCTGTGTCTGTCTGTCTGTCTGTCTGTCTGTCTGTCTGTCTGTCTGGCTATCCATCTATCCATCTACCTCCCCTTCCCTCTCTCTGTGAGAGAATTGCAAATCAGCAACAACGGTCTGAGAGTGATTCAAATGTGACTTGTGACTTGTGACAAGCCTTAAAATGTGTGTCCTGGAGATGTGTCTTGTGTTTCAATACTTTGTCTCTCTCTTAGAGCAGAAGCAAGGACCTGATCAGGCATGGGTCAGCAAAAGGAAGGCCAGGGTCATTACAATACTCAGAATGTCAGAGGTTCTGATACAAAGAATGCAAAAAATGGTCATGTTGATTGATTGCAGATGGCTGACCTCTTCTTATAATGTAGATTCTCTGAAAAGGTATCAGCATTTGTTTACAGACTTTACATGGTTGGTGTTAAATCCTACCATTTCCTTTCAATTCAGTGTTTCAGTCACATTGGAAAGTAGGCTGTAGCTTTCCTTTGTTGTCAGATCCCAGAGATGTTGGTGAAGGTCTCTACATGTTGTCATTACTAATATGATGGTGAGGAGAACTGTCACATCTCTAAGCGTCCAGGTTAGGAGACACACTCACAAACTGTTATTGATGCTGATTATCACTCTCTACCTAGGCCAAGCCAGTCTAAGACCAAGACAAACATAGAACATGTGAAAAGTGTCATAGATCAATAGATGATCCATAGATGATCAATATTGCATGATGAACGATTCAGGACAGTTGCAGTGCACCGAAGCCACGCTTCCAAAATTCAGCCAGCAGAATGACATCAAATACCCGATGAGATACATTAGATCTTTACACATTTAATACGCAATGCAGATTACGGTTTTCTCTATTTTCATCAAGCTGTCATGTGATGCGCACAGGTAGCAAATACTCATACGAAAGAGACATGACCCACAGTGGGGCAACCAACGGTGACAGCAACAGCATCAATATAATAGGTTCCCTGCTTGCTAAACAGGAACTGACCTGGATCGTGCAGGTGTACTCCGAGTCATCCAGCAGCCTCACCGTACAGTTGTATTCTCGTTCCAGATTCCTGATGCTGCCACTCATGAAACGGCTCAGCATCTTCTTGCTCTGTGTCTGTGAATGGGACCACAAAAAACTGCACACAGCATAGATGTAATGTCACATCAACAACGTCCCTCCTCTTTGGTCCAACACCTGGATAGCAGCAATGTCAATCTACAGCGGTGGTTGAGCATCGTATTTCCGGTAGCCCAGATGTGATATCGCACTGAATGCTCAACGGCTGGGCAACCAACGAATGTATACTGTATCACTCAATGTGATAACATGTTAGCCTGCTGCTGAGGTCCAGTTAAACTGTTATCATACCCCCACACTCTTCATTGCTCTCTTCAGTCAAATGCTGCTGGGCGGGCCACGGACTAGTCTCTGAATGACGTGTCTGCGCGCAAACGACAGTCAAAGCCGAGGAAATTGGCTACATTTCTGTGTGTAAACCACAGGTTGGTTCTCCGCGGGAGCAATGTGACGAATAGTAATTTCGAATCTCCCACGTTTCCATCAGAATGCAGGGCCATGCCCATCAGCTGAAATAATGCCAGTTAGCCTACACCACCAAGGATACGAAATGCCAGCAAGAACTGCTCGACCTGATTAGATGACTTGCTCAGTTCAAGAGCTGTTTACATTGTATTTCAAATCGCACCGTATGCAAATGAGTGCATCACGCGCTCGAGGAGAGCCGCTGGAAAGGAGGTTGGCGAGCGGGAGGTGTTAATCGTAGACTGTTTCATAATACAGAGAATGCAATAGTCATATTTTTCTAGATTCAACCTTTGAAATAACCTAGGGAATATGCAATGTCCATAATTGCCAACAGTAACCACTGAGGTAAGGGAAAACAATGATAATGTAACTTATTATAGCCTAATATGCCTATAATTGATCTCATCCGGGGTGTCTATAATTTATTGCATAGACTAGGCCTACTATTAGGATTGTCTGGTTATGCAATAGGCTGTTGGCTCCCTCAGGTGGTGGGTAATTTCTAGTGCAGTCTGCTCTTGGTAGTCTTGAGCAGGTGGGCCGCTAGACCACTAGGAGAAGCCGCTGGAAATGGTTGACATAACGGTATGTACCTGCCCTACCTGCTTTACCGTTATCTCAGTGTGCGCTTATAATAAGTAGAGGGGTGGATGGGATCGCAGATCACAGAATAGGCTACCAACACATGTGGAATGCATGTAGCTGTAGGAGATGAATATATTAGGCTACACAACAGCCCTGTGAGTATCGGAAGCTGTCAATGATATCACTTATCAATTATTAATGAAAGACTCATGTTTCAACCAAGTTTTGTTTAACCCGTAAGAGTCTAAACTATGTCTATGTTCTACTAAGCTATATGGAATTGTTTTAAGAAGGTCATACCAATGATAATTTTGCTATTTGGTTTTGAAGTTTAAGACCCCTTGAAGTATAAAAAAAAATATGCACAAATTATTTGATGAAACATTTTATTTGGCCTTACTGCTATTAGCCCATACAAACGCATTGAATAACAGATTCACTACATGGAACAACACATAGTCCCCCCAAAAAAATCTAAAGGAAGTTTGTTCTGAGGTGTCTGTCCTATATCTGAGAGATATAAGAAAGATCAGGAAACATTTGTTATTTTTGTTGACATATATTTGACCCCGTATTTTTGTCACTTAACAGTCTAACGCCTCGATCACACCGACAGCGTAAAAAAAGAGTACTGCAGCATCATCTGGATATGTGTGCCACAACATTTCAACATTCACCTTCTGCTACCATTTCTGTCAAGCCGTCTACACATACCGTTTAATGCATATGTTCGATAAATCCAACATATGCACCACACAGAACGCACTGCAACTACCTCTGCAACGCAATGCTGCAAGGCAAACACAGCGTTCCATTGGAAATGAATGTACTTCTGGTGTACCAAAATGCAAGGACAGCTGTCGGTGTGATCAAGGAGTGAGCCCTGTCTAAGCCGGGGGGGGGTTACTAAACTATATGGAATTGTTTTAAGAAGGTCATACCATGGATCATTTTGCTATTTGATTTTTAATTTTAAGACCCCTTGAAGTATAAAAAAATATATACAGTATATAAAAATGTGTAGAGGGTAAGCTAATCTGAGGTCTTTGCTATTGCTAACTTCTGGGATAGGCCTACGGTGCTGTTAAAATTCTGATATGTGTTCAACATTACATGAGTGGGCAAGTACTTTTTAACAACAGGAGAAAACACATTTACCAATCATCATTCATGGACATGACAGCATGCTAGTAACACCTGTCTGTGATGGCATGCGACAGTTGATTGGTTCATGGCACTGCAGAATGGGTGTGGTCACAAGCATAAATGTGACCCTGAGTGAGGAGGGGTGTCTGGGTGTTGTTCAGCTGTCCTTTCACAGGGTCACGTCTTCTTCCTGTTTCTCCTTCTGGCCTTGGGAGTCAACACGGTCTGAGTGTGAATAACCAAGAGATGATGTCATAGATTCAGCAGCCCAGGACAGTCTTACAAATCCAAGCCCAGTTTCCACAGTGACCTGACCCCAGGCTGTCAAACATCAAAACAACCCTACCGGCTGGCTGGGGGGTAAGGAGCGAGAACAGGACTTGGCATCATGCTACCCGAGAGGGGTAAACAGCACTCCAATATAGCCTATATATAGTGCACTACATTTGACCAGAGGTCAGAAGTGGTGCATTACATAGGGAATAGGGTACTATTTAGGACATACCCCAGGACAGCCAGCCAATCACTCTGGCACAAGACGTCATGTCAACACCTAGCCGCTCCAATTAGCTCAGATCTTAACCCTCATGAGTCCAATCGAAACGGAACACCATGTTCCAATGTTCCATAGTTCCGATACCCTAAATGTGATATGTTGTATTTTAATCTTAGCCGATATGTATCCTGATGGAAGCCATTTGAAGCTGGACACACTACTGTATATCTTACATAGCTTTGTGATCTCAATCCCATACACACAATGTTTATGAAAGCCTAGCAGTCTGAAAAGTCAGTGGAGTTTAATGTTCTGCTTTCACCAAACAGTAATTAACTGTTGGCCCACCTGGGTGCATGTGAGGATGTCTATAGGAGTGATAACAGAAGTTTCATAGTAGTGTGCCACACGCAGTCTACTTCCTGCTCGTTTGCTATTGGACCACTAGAGGGAAGTAGTGAAGTGTTCAGTCCTGCATAAACTCAGGCACCTACTGTAAGCAGGGTATTTGTACTCTTTACAGACAAGAGCACCTGTTTGAATTGAAATTATTAAATTGCTAAACTGTACAGAGAAGTGTATTTTTATCCAATGAGATATTGACTTGAGTGACTTTACACATCTGTCTAGCACTGAGGCATATTGTAGTAGGCATACATTAATTATATCTTTGGGCCTACATCTGAAGGGGCTCTGGTTGTGTTTAGCTGCTGTTGAAACTGCTGAGGCCTAGAGACGACATAGGAAACCATGATGATAAATGTATTCATTTGATCATAATTAGGGGATCAGTTATCCTGTATCCTGTATAGCTGACAGGCAGATAAGCATTACAACTTCTACCATTTATAAATACAGTAGAAATCAACATGTTGTCTCATATCAGAACCAACATGATATCTTGTATCACAGCTGTAGAGTAAATCAAGTTACCTGGTTCTACCTGACCTTGTAACAGAGTGGGAGGAAGCTGGGTGAAAGTTCAGGGCCATGAGGCGTTAAAGGTCACTATTTACGATGTCAATGAAGTGGATTATGACCCCGCCGGCCATGGTGGAATCAAGATGAAGTTACAGCGGCTCAGCCCCTTATCTACTACCACACCAGAACAGAAGTACTATATCCCAACAAGGTGACATAAAGAAGTCCTCCTTCCTCTTTAACAGCCACTCACCTTGTGATAATGTGATTTAATTGGCTGCTTTTTGGTTTCACTTTTTGCGGCACAGTTTACTCATTATTTTGGGCAAGCACATTGCTCTATGCTGTCTTGCATTGATTGAAGAAGGCTTGTATAACCATTTTACAGTCATTCAGAATTGGATATTAGCGTTATAGAGTGTGTAAATTAGTATAGAAACATTTATTTTGAGGGTGCTGTCCAAAATTAGCAAGAGATTGATCGGTGAACCTACATTTCATCTGTCTTGTATAACTATTTTGCCATGGGATTATGTTTATGTAAAGGTAGTGCCGCTGGTGTTCCTGAACATCATTCACAGACATCTATAAATCTGTCCAACAAGGCTACAGGACATTAGGATCTGCTATAGATAGCCCGGTATGACGCTACGCAATACAAAACATGCTTTTCAAACCCACCATCTGATCCAGACCATGAGGTCAATACAAATAATAACGTAACGTCTGAGTATCAGGTTTCCTCATTTATGCAAAGAGATAATTATCACAAATCAGCTGTAAATTCAATATAATTACAATAATGTGATTTTCTATTTCCATAATCAGTGGGCAAAACATGTGGTGTAACAAAAGCTACTATCAGGTATGCAGGTAAAACCCAGATGCAGACAACGTCAAATTAACAATTATTTAATAATCCAACAGGGGCAGGCAATAGACAGGTCAAGGCAGGCAGGGGTCAGTAAACCGGAGGTGGGGCAATGGTACCAGACGGCAGGCAGGCTCAGGGTAGGCAGCGGTCAATAATCCAGAGGTGGGGCAAAGGTACAGGTCGGCAGGCAGGCTCAGGTAGGCGGGCAGGCTCAGAGACAGGACAGGCAAGAGTCAAAACCAGGAGGGTGCGAAAAAGAGAGACTGGAAAAAGCAGGAGCTGAGACACAAAAACACTGGTTGACTTGACAAACAAGACAAACTGGCAACAGACAAACAGAGAACACCGGTATAAATACACAGGGGATAATGGGAAGATGGGCGACACCTGGAGGGGGGTGGAGACAATCACAAAGACAGGTAAAACAGATCAGGGTGTGACAGCTACTTTAGACGTCCACTATACCAAAGATGTATCCAAGACAGCCTCTGTGAGGTCAAAGAGGATATCAACCAAATTTGACATAATCTGAGACCCTTGTACAATCTGTCATTCTCTCTTTCCACACATCTTGTAGAAAATCCCTTCCATTACGCCATAGACCAGGTGTTTCAGGGTCATGTGACATGGCCTCGTGGTCTATTGGTCTATGTAGTGGTTTCACACAGTGTTGTGCTTGGATCCCAGTAGCATAGCAGCATACACACCCCTCTAAGAATGTACAGCCAGGCAGAGGCTAGCCGAGGGCCTCCCTCTTTGTCCCTACCATGGCTTCTGATTGAGGGCTCTGAGCCAGCTGCTGTGGGAGGTGTGTGTGTGTGTGTGTGTGTGTGTGTGTGTGTGTGTGTGTGTGTGTGTGTGTGTGTGTGTGTGTGTGTGTGTGTGTGTGTGTGTGTGTGTGTGTGTGTGTGTGTGTGTGTGTGTGTGTGTGTGTGTGTGTGTGTGTGTGTGTGTGTGTGTGTGTGTCCAGTCCAGTCCAGTTCATGTACGTCCGTCATCACGTGGTGGTGGTGGTGGGAGCAAGCAAAATTCCGCTTGATAATAAGCAGAGACACACTGCATCAACCTGCCATGTCAAAGACAGGGCCTGGAACTTACTGAGACACACTGCATCAACCTGCTATGTCAAAGACAGGGCCTGCAACTTACTGAGACACACTACATCAACCTGCCATGTAAAAGACAGGGCCTGGAACTTACTGAGACACGGCAATGGAAATGTAAAAAAGTGTCATTTAAAATAGCAGCGCACGTATGCATGTGTAATCTGATGACTGTCTATGCAGAGTAACATGGGAGGAATTTTGATTGGTATCTTTGGACTTGATTTAAGTGTCACTCACTCAAAAATCTGGGAATTCATAGTGATAGTGCCAGTTACGTTCCCTAATCCCTAGTGCACTGAGATGCATGTTGAGTTGTCCGTATGCTGGAGAGAATGCAAGTTAAGGTGAAAAGTGTAATATCCTTCTTTAGAGTTATTTTGATTTTGTTTTGAATTTGTTGTCCATTCATTGACTAACTAATGACCTAGAACTATACAAATGAGGCATCATGCACCACATTTTTGGAGGGGACACTGGTGGCCAAATGTGATTTATAAATGTTTTTACATCTTGCGCAAAATGTACGATATTGTGTGTATTTTCATTGTGCTCCGTCAGTTGGATGAGCAAATGGCAATGTACCACCCACACCCATAGATCTTGAAGGGACTATATAAGGCTGTTCTATTCCTATTGCTTTTCCTCTGGGGGTCTGACAGAACAGTGTCAATCACAACACAATGAGAGCACAGGCAAGGACCAGGGTGGTCGAACAGTGTCATCACAGCTTAACCAAACAGCAGCCCAACAGATGATGAAACTGACATCCACAACTTGCAAGGCAATTCTGTGAAAAACTCACTAAGAACAGCACTTGTTTACATGTTATATTACTAGCATAAAAATATCACAGAGTAGTAACCATTGCAAAATGTTCTATTGCATTTAGACTCACATTTGTCCCAGTATATTTGTCATATGCAGGATCAACAAGCTTATTGCTGTGGAAGGTCAGTCATTGTAACCAAACACTTTTATGTTTGGAAAGTGGGAGCGATGGGACCGGATGCCTGAATTTACAGCTCTTTTAAATTGACTTTTAAGGCTGGTGTCATCATTCTGATTGACAGGGTCATATGATACTTTAGCACCACGGGCTGTATCAAGCACTAAGCATACACGCTGTTTAAGAGAAGAAAAAGCGCAGTCACCCATTGGGCCACATGAAAGACCCTCTGCTGTTTTAGAGGGCACGTTTTCCAATGGTAACCAAGTCACAAACTCGTGGTGGCCTAACTTGCTTAACCCAATTCATAACATTTGGAAGACAACCAACTCTTAGATGGCCTTGTGGCTTCTGACTAAGCATTGTTCCATATGGATTTATCTCCTCCACAATGCTGGAACGGATATCATCAAAACTATTTTCTACGGATTCTTTCCCAAATGGAGTTTTCCTTGTGGTGGTGGGGTATTGTACTTAAAATGGTTCGAAGGCTAGTTTTGGAAAATGTGATGTGCTCTTGTGCCTATTTGTAGGCCTGCTATAAATAGGTTTGGCAGGGTACGCATGCTCATGTTTGATTGGAAATTGCACAGTGCCTTGAGCCGGAGAGAGTGGTGGGTCCTTATACAAAGAGACAAAAGGAAAGCTATGAATGGTGAGTTTACCTCAGAGATCTGATGGAAGATAGCTTGTCGATGAATGATGATATAATGGATGTGTTACCAACTGAACATAACAACATTACTTTGAACAAACATCTCTGTTGCTGATATCAGTCTCTATAGTATAAGGCATTACACTACAATTGATGAAGACAATAGAAGTGTTTTTTTTTTTTTAAACATGTTTTCAAGCTCATAAATATCTACCAAAAAAGGGTATCATCTTGATTTTGTATCTTGTTATTAAAAATAACTTAGTGTCATCTTTATCTCTCTTTCAGCTGCTATCTCCCAGATTTAGACCATAACAGATTACAGCCACAGAAGAAAACCTCATTTGTTTGGTGGATGTACATCATCATCTGTTGCCTTCTCTGAGGAAGTTTCTCCTGGGAATTTAAGTTTGAAAGAGAAACTCTCTATCTGTTGGAGAATGAGTTCCAGGAGGCTGATGACACGCTCCTACTCTGCGGGGGACGGGAGGTCCAGCTCCCACAATGGAGATGATGTCATAGGGAGTAGCAGAGCCAGCAGCCGCAGCTACCTCTCTGATGTCAGGCCTGAAAACAGGTACCCAACCCCTCAGCTCAACACAGGAAATATTACTGTACCTCAACAAGCAACAAGAAAGTTAGAATATGTTTATTACCACATCCCTTTCCTTCTGAAGTGAAGTTTAACCATTGATTCAGCATCATTGCATTATGAGGTCTTAATAATAAAACAATAATCATTGAATTTATAATGCCCTTTTAAATTAAAATGATTGGATGGCTTGGATTGAAATGATTTCTCAGTGTGTTAGTTAGTTGGAGATAGTTGTGTTAGTTATATTTACATAACATTTACATTTGAGTCATTTAGCAGACGCATTCATCCAGAGCCACTTATAGTGCATTCATCTTAAGTTACCTGGATGAGTCAACCACATATCAAAGTCATTGTTGGTTTCCATGGTGTCGTTTACTGCATATAGGACTGTTTGAATGGCCAGCTGATAGGCAACACTCACTACCGGCTCATAAAAAGCTATGACCATGAAGGTCAGCTCTCAGCTCTTTATAAATAAACTGCATCTCACTGCATGAGCCTGTGTAAAGGCAAACCGGCTTCCAAAATGCATCCTACAAATAGAATAAACGTTTATGAAAATACAATCTTCCTACTACTGGGTATGTCTACTTGTGGCCAAGTGCGTGCTGCAAAACTATCAAGTCAAGTGTCTTAATTATAATTCAGTAAAATATTAATGGTACAGATAGTATCGTCATGTAATACTTTCTGACGTCACTTAGTGTTTTTCCACTGTCAGTGGTTTGATTTTGTTTCACTGTAGACACTAGGCAATAGTCAGTCAAAATAAAATCTCTAATAAACCATGGCCTTAGCAGCACCCTGTCTTAATGATCTGGCCGAGAGACTGGATTAGATGACAAGACCAGACAGAGTGACTAGACCTACACTTAAACACTGTTTATGGCCATGATTACAGGCATGACATATCCACCAATTAAGATGTTGCACGCTATGGTGTATGGAGTGATAGTAGTTCCAACAGAAATGGAATCTGAATTCAATAATTTTCAATTCAAAATAGATTTCTGAATATAAAATGCAGTTTTTGTTGGCATTAATGTCACTCAATAATGAGCCTTCAATACCTGCATTCTGTATTGAAAGCACTATATTCATATAGAGTCATGTACAGTTGAAGTCGGAAGTTTACATACACCTTAGCCAAATACATTTAAACTCAGTTTTTCACAATTCCTGACATTTAATCCTAGTAAACATTCCCTGTTTTAGGTCAGTTAGGGTCACCACTTTATTTTAAGAATGTGAAATGTCAGAATAATAGTAGAGAGAATTATTTATTTCAGCTATTATTTCTTTCATCACATTCCCAGTGGGTCAGAAATGTACATACACTCAATTAGTATTTGGTAACGTTGCCTTTAAATTCTTTAACTTGGGTCAAACGTTTCAGGTAGCCTTCCACAAGCTTCCCACAATAAGTAGGGTGAATTTTGGCCCATTCCTCCTGACAGAGCTGGTGTAACTGAGTCAGGTTTGTTGGCCTCCATGCTCGCATACACTTTTTCTGTTCTGCCCACAAATTGTCTATAGGATTGAGGTCAGGGCTTTGAGATAGCCACTCCAATACCTTGACTTTGTTGTCCTTAAGCCATTTTGCCACAACTTTGGAAGTATGCTTGGGGTCATTGTCCATTTGGAAGACCCATTAACTTCCTGACTGATGTCTTGAGATGTTGCTTCAATATATCCACATAATTTTCCGTCCTCATGATGCCATCTATTTTGTGAAGCGCACCAGTCCCTCCTGCAGCAAAGCACCCCCACAACATGATGCTGCCACCCCCGTGCTTCACGTTTGGGATGGTGTTCTTCGGCTTGGAAGCCTCCCCCTTTTTCCTCCAAACATAGCGATGGTCATTATGACCAAACAGTTCTATTTTTGTTTCATCAGACCAGAGGACATTTCTCCAAAAAGTATGATCTTTGTCCCCATGTGCAGTTGCAAACCGTAGTCTTTTTTATAGCGGTTTTGGAGCAGTGGCTTGTTCCTTGCTGAGCGGCCTTTCAGGTTATGTCGATATAGGACTCGTTTTACTGTGGATATAGATACTTTTGTACCTGTTTCCTCCAGCATCTTCACAAGGTCCTTTGCTGTTGTTCTGGGATTGATTTGCACTTTTCACACCAAAGTACGTGCATCTCTAGGAGACAGAACGCGTCTCCTTCCTGAGCGGTATGACAGCTGCGTGGTCCCATGGTGTTTATACTTGCGTACTATTATTTGTACAGATGAACGTGGTACCTTCAGGCATTTGGAAATTGCTCCCAAGGATGAACCAGACTTGTGGAGGTCTACAATGTTTTTCTGAGGTCTTGTCTGATTTCTTTTGATTTTCCCATGATGTCAAGCAAAGAGGCACTGAGTTTGAAGGTAGGCCTTGAAATACATCCACAGGTACACCTCAAATGATGTCAATTAGCCTATCAGAAGCTTCTAAAGCCATGACATCATTTTCTGGAATTTTCCAAGCTGTTTAAAGACACAGTCAACTTAGTGTATGTAAACTTCTGACCCACTGGAATTGTGATACAGTGAATTATTGTAACGTTCGTCTGAAGAAGTGGACCAAGGTGCAGCGTGGTAAGTGTTCATGATTCTTTAATTACTCAGAACACCAAACACAAACAACAAAAAGAATAACGAATGTCACGTTCTGCAGGCTTCGCAGAGCTAACAAAAAACAAGATCCCACAACATAGGTGGGAAAACAGGCTACCTAAGTATGATTCCCAATCAGAGACAACGATAGACAGCTGCCTCTGATTGGGAACCACACTCGGCCAAACACAAAGAAATACACAACATAGAATGCCCACCCCACATCACACCCTGACCTAACTAAATAGAGAAATAAAACGTCTAAGGTCAGGGCGTGACAGTACCCAAGGTGCGGACTCCCGGCCGCAAACCTGAACCTATAGGGGAGGGTCCGGGTGGGCATTTACCCTTGGCGGCGGCTCCGGTTCGGGGCGTAGCCCCTGCTCCGCCTCTGGCTACCCCCACTTTGGTGGCGCCTCTGGTGCGGGGGCCCTCGTCGCCGGCCCCGAACTGGGGACCCTCGCCGCAGGCCCCGGACTGGGGACCCTTGTTGTAGGTCCCGGGACTGGGGACCGTCGCTGGAGGCTCCGGACTGGGAACCGTCGCTGGAGGCTCCGGACTGACCCATGGAGCAGGCACAGGATGAACCGGGCTGTGGGGGAGCACTGGAGATCTGGTGCTTATCCTTGGCACCACTCTTCCAGGCCGAATGCCCACCTTAGCACGGCACCTCCAGAGCGCAGGCACAGGTCGAACCGGGCTGTGGGGGAGCACTGGAGATCTGGTGCTTAGAACTTGCACCGCCTCCTCGTGGCTGAATGCCCACTTTAGCCCGGCACATGCGGAGCGCAGGCACAGGACACACTGAGCTGTCACAGCGCACCGGAGACACAGTGCGCAGAGCCGGCGCAGGATACCCTGGGCCGAAACGGCGCACCGGAGACCAAGAGCGCTGAGCTGGCACAATCCGTCCTGGCTAGATGCCCACTCTAGCGTGGCACTTACGGAGAGCTGGCTCCGAGCGCACCGGGCTGTGCACGCGCACTGGAGACACCGTGCGCTTTACCGAATAACACGGTGCCTGCCCGGTCACTCGCTCCCCGCGGTAAGCGCGGGGACTTGGCTCAGGTCTATAACCTGACTCCGCCAATCCCCCCGTGTGCCCCCCCCCAAAAAAATTGGGGGGCTGCCTCTCGTCCATGCTTCGTCGTGCCAACTCCTCGTATCTTCGCCGTTCCGCTTTTGCTGCTTCCATTTCCTCCTTAGGACGGCGATATTCTCCAGCCTGCGCCCAGGGTCCCTTGCCTTCCAGTATCTCCTCCCATGTCCAATCCTCCAGAAAACGCTGCTTGGTCTTTTTGTGGTGGGATCTTCTGTAACGTTCTTCTGAAGAAGTGGACCAAGGTGCAGCGTGGAAAGTGTTCATGATTCTTTAATTACTCAGAACACTAAACACAAACAACAAAAAGAATAACGAACGTCACGTTCTGCAGGATTTCCCAGAGCTAACAAAAAACAAGATCCCACAACATAGGTGGGAAAACAGGCTACCTAAGTATGATTCCCAATCAGAGACAACGATAGACAGCTGCCTCTGATTGGGAACCACACTCGGCCAAACACAAAGAAATACACAACATAGAATGCCCACCCCACATCACACCCTGACCTAACTAAATAGAGAAATAAAACGGCTCTCTAAGGTCCGGGCGTGACAATTATAAGTGAAATAATCTGTCTGTAAACAATTGTTGGAAAAATGACTTGTATCATGCACAAAGTAGATGTCCTAACCGACTTACCAAAACTATAGTTTGTTAACAAGAAATTTGTGGAGTGGTTGAAAAATGAGTGTTAATGACTCCAACCTAAGTGTATGTAAACTTCTGACTTCAACTGTATGTCTCATTACTGTAAAATTAATTTCATATGGACTAAAATATGGGAATTTGATAACCAATTAAATGTAATAACCAATTAAGGGCATTTGATAACCAATTAAAAGCATGACAATTAGTGATAGTTTATGTAAGAACACTTCTTAGTCCATCTTCATTCATACCAGAACGCCTATATATTGTGCCTGATAAGCTGCTTCTATTTGCTTCCTCTCTGCATAGCTTCTCCAGTCACAGCTATTCTCAATACAGGCCATCAAGGTACTGTCATGTATTTGTTTCATGAAATTCATTTCAAATAACACCAGCACTTGCTATCTTTTAGCTTTTCCTTAGCCTGGCTTATGTTGCCTCACCGTCATGACATTGAGGATGAAAGATGGAACAATGTGTGCTTGGTGAAATATGTTGGCTGATATTTGATTATAGTGATATTGGATTGCACCAGATATTGCATCACAAACTACATAACACCCATTTTGACCTCTGCAATTCTTATGGAAAGCAAGACAATCCATGGAAATCAAATCACTAGGAAATGGAATCACATTACCTTACAGTATGTAGGGTTGAATGTATTGATAAAAATACATATTTTTATTTTACAAACTATTGCATTTTATATTCCATATATTTTGGCTATCTTCCATTGCCTTTATAGAAGATTACATATTTTGAAAATAGCTTTGGCCCAGGTGAGAGACATTTGTTTACATTTGAAAATGTAACTAAGTGTTTTATGCAGGAGCACACTACATTGTGTTATGGCACATTTAACGGAGGAGACCCAGCCATCCTTTGAGACGACATTAAAGTCAAGAGCCGTATCTGAAACCTGTAGCATCAAGTTCACCTGTGAGGTGTCAGGTAAACTCTCCTCTGGTGTGAGTGGGCGCAATACGTTGCTTGTAATAGCCTACATACTTTGTTGTTGTACTTCCTAACCAGTATTATCTATCTGAAGATTTTACAGTAAATGCGAAATGTAGTCTCTAACTGTTTCTCTGTTTCAATTTGTCTTCAGGTCACCCCGCTCCAGAAGTGACATGGTATAAAGATGATTTGCAATTGGACAGATACTGTGGACTACCTAAATACAACATTTCCCGCAATGGACAAAACCATTCACTGCACATTTACAAGTATGTATCAAGATCATAATTGTCATTTGTATTGAAGATGTTAAACGTTATCATATTGATGTCAGTTTCGTTTGTAATGATGCACGCAAATATTATTTAAAAAATTGTGCAGCAACTGTATAATACAAGTATCTATAATTTGTTTTCTTTACAGTTGCACTATGGAGGATGCAGCCATCTACCAGGCGTCAGCCAGGAACAACAAAGGCATTGTGACCTGCTCTGGAGTCCTTGAGGTGGGGACGATGAGCGAATACAAGATCCACCAGCAGTACTTCGCCAAGATCAAACTGAAGGCCGAAAACACACGCAGAGAGCTGGAGGAGCCCAAGCCGTGGGACAAGGAGAACCACGGGTCTCCTGGTAGTCGGCAGGAAACACTGAGGACCATCAGTCCAGACCAGTCCCAGAGGAAGCGACGGTCCCCCATGGACCCCAGCCTCAGTGCCCCCAGCTTTATGGAGGATGAAGTGGTTGAGGAGAGCACTCAGGCTCATCCTGGGGAGGCAGAGGCCAGGCTACAGGACACACCTGTGGTGGGAGAAGAAAAAGGGGAATCTAACAGGGCTGGGTCTTCCAATGTCAATAGACAGGCAGCTATTACAGAAAATAGCAGCAACAAAGGCCGGACGTATGTTTACGATTCAGTGGAGAAGTCTTTTGCTCCATACACACCAAAAACATCACTGGCCAAGAAGAAGATAAAGATCTCCAATGGAGAGGATAGTGGGATGACGGCTGATAGCCAAGCAGGGAAGAAGCCTGAGGAGAGAGGGATGAGTGAAGAAGGAGAGGTCAGTGTGACACCCTGTCTGGTTGAGTCCTCACCCTCACTGGGGTCATCAGAAGAGGCCCTGGAAGTGGAGAGTGCTGTTGAAACTTCAGCCTCAAAGACAGAGAGTGTAAAATACATGAATCAGTCTGAGAGAGCCCCACTGGACAACACTCTGTCAGTAATGGAAGAAGTGAAGGTCCAAGTGAAGGAGAAAGTACCTGTACAAACCCCACCACACAACGGAGAGCCTAGCATCCTGTCTCCTTCTACTGGGCTCCTCTCTACAGGGGAAACCGTCTCAGGGAATAAGAGTCAGAATGCTGCAGTGGCACAGGTGACCCAAAATGTTGGAAATAACAATATTATGGGGAGTCAGAGTACAGTTCCTCCTGTCACCTCATCACAACCAAGTCCTTCAGCTAAACTAAAACCACAACCAAGTCATTCAGCTAAAATACAACCACAACCAAGTCCTTCAGCTAAAATACAACCACAACCAAGTCCTTCAGCTAAAATACAACCACAACCAAGTTCTCCTTCATCGAAATCACAATCACAACCACGTCAACCAAGTCCTCCTTCAGCGAAATCACAATCACAACCACGTCAAACAAGTTCTCCTTCAGCGAAATCACAATCACAACCACGTCAACCAAGTCCTCCTTCAGCGAAATCACAATCACAACCACGTCAACCAAGTCCTCCTTCTGTGACGTCACAGCCACAACCAAATCCTCCTTCCGCGAAACTACAACCACAACCACGTCAATCAAGCCCTTCAGTAAAATCACAACTAGGTCCCTCAGTAACACCACAACCAGATCCTCCTTCTGCGAAACTACAACTACAACCACAACCACAAATACGTCTACCAAGTCCTTCAGAGAAACTCCAAGCAAGTCCTTCTGCGAAACTACAACCACAACCACATCAACCAAATCCTTCAATGAAACTACAACCACAACCACGTCAACCAAGTCCTTCAATGAAACTACAACCACAACCACGTCAACCAAGTCCTTCCCCGAATCTACAACGACAACCAAGTTCCTCTGTCACACCACAACCACAAGCAAGTCCTTCAGTAACAACTCCACAGGTGTTGAGCAACACACCAGAGGACATTAAAACCCATCAAAGCAACGTAACAGACATGGAGGTAGACGATAAGCCTTCTGTCCTGGAACACCTAAACAACACCACTACTCCCCTAAAAGGTCAAACTGAATGCCCGGGGAAGGATTCAGCATCAGTGCTTGAGGTGCTAAACTCAGATACTTATTCCATCCATGGAACTGGAACTGCAGTTGAAGTTGCTGGGGAATCAGTGGAGTCAGTACTAACATCACCCTGTAAGAGCAGCGAGGCTGTCTCTGCCTTGCCTCAGCGTCTGTGTGAACAGTCAGGAGATCAGCTGTCTGTGGAGGAAACAAGCACGTGCCTAAAGAATGTGTCTTTGTCTCGGCTGCCTGCGCAGCTGGGCGGGGAGGTGAGTGTCTCTGCCCTGGCCCTATGAGCTCATGGAGCGCCTAACGTTTCCAAAACACACCAGCCAGATCAGATCAGTAACACAAGCACACACAGGGCTATTATTAGACTTTACAAGTATGCCACTCTCTGTGTGACAAGACGTATGTGTAATGACGCGTGTGCTGGCACGGACAGCAGGTATACTACCACTGCTACATATCGAATGGCTGAAAACATGAATATAGAAATCCCAGAGTACCTCAAGGCTTCTGTTGTGCGTATGATTTGTGCAATAAGGATTTTGGGAGGTCAACAATCTTAGCTTGTTTGACAGTGTGGGGCTTTAAGGCGACTGTGAATGGTCTTAGTGCTGGAAAACACTTGGCATGAGAGTGAAAAGCACAATGGAACAGATGGTACAGCAATGATGCCTTAAAAGGTTTTGGATTGGTCCAGACATAGAGGCAGAGAGCATGATGGGTAATATTTTTGCTATCCTTGAGAGTTGAGCTGCACTGTTATCCTCGTCTTTTAGTTACGCTGTTGGTCACAGCCATGCAAACAGAGAGGAAGATTATGGGGTTTTTTTGTCTCTCATCCATAAAGTTGTAAATCATTTTAGGCATTGATTATTTTTTCTCTCCAAAGAAGACATTTATGATTTCATACTATTTGTGCTTTTTGAAACACTGCATCTTCTACTGAACCAAAGAAAAGGAAGGTATGGAAGCAAAGTACTGTGAAAATAGTGCTGAGACAGTCCACTCTGTTCCACCAAAGCACCCCTTTGAATGATCCACATTACATTGTCTCCTCACTAAACCTAAAAATATTCCATGTTCCATGTCTGTCTGTGCTTAGTCCACTATCATACACTCCACTGTGAGAGAGAGAGAGAGAGAGAGAGAGAGAGAGAGAGAGAGAGAGAGAGAGAGAGAGAGAGAGAGAGAGAGAGAGAGAGAGAGAGAGAGAGAGAGAGAGAGAGAGAGAGAGAGAGAGAGAGAGAGAGAGAGAGAGAGAGAGAGAGAGAGAGAGACAGGTTATAAAGCACTTTCGTGTTTCAATGAAACCAAAGTAGGCCTACAATAGATTTGTGTACAATGTGAACCTAAGAGCATACTCTCCCTTCTGTACTTGTCATTGTAAATGTTCATGTACTCCCCATTTCAATATAATTTGTCAGTTGATTCTTCAAAGGGAATGCACTGTTATTTCACACAACACCATATTTTAGTTCTGTGATATTGAAATCAAAGTAGATGCAATGTGAATGGTCCTTTCAGTAACTCTGGACTTATCTCATTCACTGATGGAGTGACACATAAGTCACACCGGAGCCAATCTGCTAATTTCAGCTGACCAATTAGATCTGGTGCTTATTTCAAATGAGTTACATATCTCTTACTGTTATGTTTATCTAAGACTAAAAGAACATGAGCTCAGACCAGGAGTCAATCTCACAACAGATCCACATGCACTCTGCACCTGGTCGAAACATTAGACTACCTCGTCCTGTACTGTGGGACTGCACTGTGTTTGTGAGGGTATTGTTCATCTCTGTGGCTCATCAAAGGACCTATTAGGTGAAGTAATAATCCTATCATAATCAAATGAGTGCAGCTTAACAGCACTACACCACCAGTAGCACTATTAGACACTATTCAAATCTTTCTATCTGAGGTGTTGAACCTGTGTGAATTATAGTGATTTGACTACAAGCCATAGCTGTCAAGTCAAGAACAGTTTGTGAGATAGTAACAGAGTTATAACTGGAAAACAGGATTGCTTCATCCATTGACCAGGTTCCAGTTAGTAAATATGTCTGAGCACACGAGGGCTCAAAATTGAAAACAAGATTAATTCGTTAGATACATTACATGACCAAAAGTATGTGGACACCTGCTATGGAGTTGGTCCACCCTTTGCTGCTATAACAGCCTCCACTCTTCTGGGAAGGCTTTCCACTAGATGTTGGAATATTGCTGCGGGGACTTGCGTCCATTCATCTACAAGAGCATTAGTGTGATTAGGCCTGGCTCGCTGTCGGCGTTCCAATTCATCCCAAAGGTGTTCGATGGGGTTGAGGTCAGGGCTCTGTGCAGGCCAGTCAAGTTCTTCCACACCGATCTCTACAAACCATTTCTGTATGGACCTCGCTTTGTGCAATGGATGAAGCAATCCTGTTTTCCAGTTATAACTCTGTTACTATCTCACAAACTGTTCTTGACTTGACAGCTATGGCTTGTAGTCAAATCACTATAATTCACACAGGTTCAACACCTCAGATAGAAAGATTTGAATAGTGTCTAATAGTGCTACTGGTGGTGTAGTGTTGTTAAGCTGCACTCATTTGATTATGATAGGATTATTACTTCACTTAATAGGTCCTTTGATGAGCCACAGAGATGAACAATTGTCATTCTGAAACAGGAAGGGACCTTCCCCAAACTGTTGCCACAAAGTTGGAAGCGCAAAATCTAGAATGTCAATCTATGCTGTAGCGTTAAGATTTCCATTCACTGAACCATGAAAAACAGCCCCAGACCATTATTCCTCCTCCACCAAACTTTACATTTGGCACTAAGCATTCAGACAGGTAGCGTTCTCCTGGCATCCGCCACACCTAGATTTGTCCGTCGGACTGCCAGATGGTGAAGCATGATTCATCATTTCAGAGAACGCGTTTCCACTGCTCCAGTGTCCAATGGCAGCGAGCTTTACACCACTCCAGCCGACGCTTGGCATTGCGCATGGTGATCTTAGGCTTGTGTGCGGCTGCTCTGCCATGGAAACCCATTTCAGAAAGTTCCTGAAAAACAGTTATTGTGGTGACGTTGCTTCCAGAGAGAGTTTGGAACTCGGTAGTGAGTGTTGCAACCGAGGACAGACAATTTTTACGCGCTACACGCTTCAGCACTCGGTGGTCCCATTCTGTGAGCTTGTGTGGCCGACCACTTCAAGGCTGAGCCGTTGTTGCTTCTAGACGTTTCCACTTCACAGTAACAGCACTTACAGTTGACCTGGGCATCTCTAGCAGGGCACAAATTTGACGAACTGACTTGTTGAAAAGGTGGCATCCTATGACGGTTCCATGTTGAAAGTCATTGAGCTCTTCAGTACGGCCATTCTACTGACATTGCTTGTCTATGGAGATTGCATGGCTGTGTGCTCAATTTTATACACCTGTCAGCAACAGGTGTGGCTAAAATAGTCAAATCCACTAATTTGAAGGGGTGTCCATATATATACACTACTGTTCAAAAGTTTGGGGTCACTCTGGGATGCTGGTCTTCTAGGCAAAGTTGCAAAGAAAAACTCATATCTCAGACTGGACAATAAAAATAAAAGATTAAGATGGGCAAAAGAACACAGACACTGGACAGAGGAACTCTGCCTAGAAGGCCAGCATCCCGGAGTCGCCTCTTCACTGTTGACGTTGAGACTGGTGTTTTGCGGGTACTATTTAATGAAGTTGCCAGTTGAGGACTTGTGAGGTGTCTGTTTCTCAAACTAGACACTCTAATGTACTTGTCCTCTTGCTCAGTTTTGCACCGGGGCCCCCCACTCCTTTTTCTATTCTGGTTAGAGCCAGTTTGCGCTGTTCTGTGAAGGGAGTAGTACACAGCGTTATACGAGATCTTCAGTTTCTTGGCAATTTATTGCATGGAATAGATTTAATTTCTCAGAACAAGAATAGACTGACGAGTTTCAGAAGAAGGTTCTTTGTTTCTGGCCATTTTGAGCCTGTAATCAAACCCACAAATGTCGATGCTCCAGATACTCAACTAGTCTAAAGAAGGCCAGTTTTATTGCTTCTTTAATCAGAACAACAGCCTTCAGCTGTGCTAACATAATTGCAAAAGGGTTTTCTAATGGATCAATTAGCCTTTTAAAATGATAAACTTGGATTAGCTAACACAACATGCCATTGGAACACAGGAGTGATGGTTGCTGATAATGGGCCTCTGTATGAATACTTATAAATACATACTTACATTTTTTTTAAACACATCTGCAGGCGACAGAGCTTTGCACATTGTGGATGTGGAATGTATTTCAGTTTGTCGGAGAAAAGTTCAAGCCTTTGTTGTTATTTTCGTAGTCTTTAACACTTACAGCAGTCTCTTTGGTGACTTGTTCATAAGATAACACTTTTAAGTTTTTGATGTGTTTATAACAATGATGTGTGTTTATGTGTCATGTATATGACTGCAGCAAAGTATTTACACAATGGAAATCTGTCTCTGCTTTTATTGTGCCTCAAGGTTACACAGAACCACAGACAGACAGAGAGAGAGTGGAATGGAACACCTGTCGGGCAAGAACCTGTAATACTAACCATCCGGAGAAAGCTGGCCGGACAATCACCTTCGCCACGACAACGTTCTCCATCGTCATCGGACAGAGAAGTCACAGCAAATGACAACAAACGGTCTCCTACTTTGCATAACCCTCCGAGCCGATCGGCCTCTGACAAAATGACGCAGGGCACACAGGATCATTCCAGGGGATCAAATGAGAGCCATACATTACCTTTTACAGAGCCACTAAAGTCACCCCTGGAAAGCCCGGGTGTTGGTGAGAAAACCTTGGGGTGTAGTGTTTCCTCAGTAGGCCAGCAAGGCCAAGTTGAGATAGCTATAAAAACCGTTGGTGAGACAGAAATACAAGTTGACGTTAAAGTACAGGGTAATAATTTGGCTGAGTTACATGCACAGGGAGGCAGTTATGAGAGAAGAGCTGACATGGAAACTGTTTATAAAGTTAGCAAAGTTCAGGAAGGTGAAATTGAAAGACTTACGAAAGCACCTGAAAAGAAAACCGTTGAAAGTATAGCAGTGGCTGTATGGGATGAGAAGAGTATACCTGTGTTGAAGATAGCAGAATGCCAAGGTCTTTCTCTAAAACCCCGCTTTCAGCCTATTATTCCAGACACATCACAGACGGCAGACACAACAACAAGTGTCCCAAACACAAACATCTCAGAGCAACAAACAAAAGCCCCAACACCTGTAGCCAAAGTAATGTCTATTGCCGATATTCTTAGGTCACAAATGGAGAAAAGTGCCCCTACAGAAGTAAGTCCAGTGCCACCCATTTCAGTGGCACCTATTTCAGTAGCTACCATTTCAATGCCCCTTATACAAAGTCTAAACACAGACCAACAACCTAAATGTCCCCCATCAACTGACATACATGATGTGAGAATGCAAAGTCCAGAATTGAGGATGGATGAGACAGAGTACAGGCAGGAACCTGAGAAAGACACTTGTAAGAAGGAAACCGATACGTCTGTCGGTTCTATTTCAGCTTCAAATGTAGAATATACATTTAATACCTCCCCCATAGTTACTCCTATGACTGAAGCCTCACCTAAAGCTTTTGTTATTCCTCCGATCTCTATTGTCGACATGGATGGCACTTTAGAGAACAGTAATCCTCCTGTATGTATAGTAACCGACATTGAAAGTGTCATGGATACAGACCAGGAGCATCTTTTGGATCATAATGCTGATATTAGTCTGGCTGCGAATAAGGATGGTCAAAAAAAGTATTCTCTTGTTACTCCAGAGCAGAAGTCCTTGGACATTACAGTTCCTCCTACATCCATCTCATCTGTTACCTTCACTACAGAGAAACAACAAACACTAGAAAATACAGTCAAAGGGATGGATTCTTCACACTCACTGCCTCCAGTGTTCAGCAGTCAACATGGCAGAGACAAAAGATGTGCTTCTCCCCTTTCGGAGCGTTCAACAGAATCTAGCTCACTTCCTAGTGCCACTGAGAACCAAAGTTTTTCTACAAAAAATACAGGATTTACAAACAACATTACAACCCCGACATTGCAACCTGTCAGTGAAAAACGGAGAGACTCTTCACCAGATACTGGTATGATTTTAGGTCGGAGTGAAGCATGCAAACCTGATGTTCCTCAGCCTGGTCCTCAGACTGTACGAAGGTTTGATACCAAGGGTTCCCCAAGTAGTGAGACAAAAGGGTATGTACCTGTTCCCACCATTCCGTTGGATAGCAAAAGCTCTCCATCCAAGGAGGTGAAAGTTGAGGAATATTCAAAGCCAGACTCTTCAACATCTGTCTCAGTCACTGAAAGCAGTACTGGCCTGCTGAAGGAATCAGACAGTGTGTCCCCCATGCCCTCAGCCACCCCACAGGAGCTGGCCTCTGGCGCCAGACGCAAAATCTTAATCCCGAAACCCAAAGGAGAGGACCCTGAAGCTGTTGCTTCACAGATTGACACCCAGAGCCCCCAGAGAGAGGAGGTCCTCAGGATGAGCTCCAGGCTATCCCCAGAGTCCTCCTCTCCCATGTCCCCTGGTCTGTCCCGCAGGTCGCCCCTGCTGCAGCCCCCTAATGGGCAGCGCACCCCTCCAACAGAGAGATGCTCCCCACTGCTCAGTAGGAGGAAGCTGGCTCCAACACCAGAGACCCTCAAACAGAGCCAGGAACCTGCCCTGGAGATAACCGACACTACCAAGACTGAGGAGAAACCAGCTAAGAAGGACAAGCATAACCCATTCAAAGGTAAACTTCTTTCAAGATATATCAGCTTAGTGTAAAAAAAAAAGGGGTGGCTTATGTTGGCATACTTTTAGAGAGTAGCTAGTCTTATTCAATTAAATTAACCATTGGAGTCAGTGTAGTTTCTTTGGCTAAGCTCCAGTAGGGAGATCAAGAGCCTTCGTGATTCCTCTGTTTGCTTTGACACTGTCACGAGATGGATCATCAGTTATAGATATAGAATTAATAGAACTGGCTTGCAACCTCTAAACCTGGCAATTTGACTGGGGATGCTTGTTCTATTCATTCTATTTCTATGGGGCCAGCTACTTGCCAGGTGGGATTAAATGGAGGCTTAACTGAAATAGTATCCATATTACTTAAAGTTAGGAAGCTGAAATATAAGAAAGTGTTAATCTTTACCTAGTTGTGCCTGTCTGTCGGGAGTCCCTCTCTTACTGGCACTAATCTCTCTCTCTCCTCTCTTTATCTCCCCCCCTCTCTGTCCAGCTCCTCAGGTCATCAGGAAGATTAGAGGAGAGCCCTTCTCAGATGCGGCAGGACATCTGAAGCTGTGGTGCCAGTTTTTCAACGTTCTTAGTGACTCCACAATTAAGTGGATCAAGGATGAGGTGGAGATCGCTGAGGTTAAAAGAAGGTGAGTCCTCCATGCAGGCTGCCTTGACGTGAAATGCTGTAGCCAAAATTTGGAAAATAGTGTTTATAAAAGGGATTCAACAATAAAATAATCACTATCAAAGATGGTTTTCCTGATGGCAACAATGTAAAGGTGTTGTAGAGACACCATGTGGCTGAGAAATTCTAGTTTTCTGAAACTCAGTCCATCCCTGACTCCTGTGTGTTTCCCAGTGCAGGAGATGAGACTCAGGTAGCCTTGGCTATTGTCCAGACGTCCAGCAGAGACTGTGGAGTTTATGGCTGCACCATCACTAATGAATACGGGACAGACACAACAGACTTCCTACTGAGTGTTGACAGTATGTACACTAGTGTCTCAGTTCAATCTCTGAAGTTTGACTTGTTTCAACACGTTATCTCCTATATCTTTATATCTCTTATCTCTCATTTTGTCGACTAGAATCTATTTTTTGCAGTACTCTGGCGTGTTTTATCTCCTATCAAGTTTTATTTGTCACATGCACAAGTACAGTGAAATGCTGAACTTGCAAGCCCTTCCCAACAGTGCAGTATTCAATGTCAAAATAGTGAAGAAATAAGAGAGGAAGCAAAATAAATAGAAGAATGTATGTTATATACAGGGTCAACGCCAGTACCACATTTACAATGTGCAGGAATACTGGAGTAGTTAAGGTTGATATGTACATGTAGGCAGGGATCAGGAGAAAGTGACTGGTAGCAGGATTAATAATAATAATAATAGTAAACAATATGGCAGCCGTATAAGTGGAGGGTGGGTGTATGCGTGGTGGTGAGTGTGTGTGTGTATATGAGTGTGTGTGGGTGTTAGTGTGGGTGTGTGAGTGTGCAAGAAAGTCAGTGTAGGCGTGATAGGTGGATATGCATAAACTGGGCTGAAAAGTGACTGGTAGCAGGAATATATAAATACTTAGCATCTCGCAAGCTCTTATTCTTTCTACTCTGTCTTTTTTGCAGTACTCTCTGGCATGTTTCTGCGTGAGGATCAAGAAGGTAAGATTACATTTGTCTATTATTTGTTAGGATTTAATTGGTGTTCAATACTGGTCACACCCCATCATTTGCCTTGCGAGGCACCTGATCCCCAAGCTTACATGAATGGTTAGCGCTGTTCAACTAGCCATTCATGTAAGCTTGCAGGATCAGGTGGCTCATGATGCAGCCTCATAATACCACTTCCAGTGCATTATGTTTGATGATGTTACTATCTTTCCTCTCTACAGTGGGAGAGGAGATAGAGATGAGTCCACTACTGTTCACCAAGGGCCTGGCTGACTCTGGCGTCTGGGGAAGTAAGTTCTTTGGGCGTATCGTGATGGAGGAGGCCCATATAGGAGAGGGCTGCTCCCACAAGGCCTGCAGAGTGAAGGTCATCTATGGGCTGGAGCCAGTGTTTGAGTCTGGGACCACATGTTACATTAAGGTGAAGAGCCCCATCGCCTACTACGGAGTCAAGGAGGAGAGCAACCTGGTCGAGAGGAACCTGGCAATCACCCAACAGGTGAAGGGTTTTACTTCTTTCACAAAGTAAATGTTTAATGAGAATCAATGGAAATTGGGCCAATGTAATGATATTATTGATGTTATGAAAGGAATCAAAAAAACATTTAGTCAAAGCTCTGATCACTAACCCAATTAAAGTTTTTCTGTCCGATCATGAATGCAATCTTCTTTCCAAAAGGAATGTAGACTTCAGAACATTGCTCGTGAATACTGCAAGATCTTTGCTGCGGAATGTAGGGTGATAGGAACCTTTGGAGAAGCGCTGGAGTGAGTGAGATCATCAAAATGATACGAAACTTACACATAAAAACATGTTTTTTCATATTATTTCACTACTTTGTTTAGTCTTCTGTCATACCACAGTGTGTGTATGTTCTTGGTTACACAGAGTGATCCCAGTCCACCTTATGTATCGGCCTGCCAACACCATTCCCCATGCTACGGTGGAGTCTGACCTGAAGGGGGTCTATCTGAGGTACTGTCTGATGGACACTACAGGCCGGCTGGTCATGAGAACTGGCTCAGAGGCGGCACTGAAGTGTTGTGCTCTACAGCACTGGATCCTCCAGTGGACCAATGGAAACCTGCTGCTCACTCGGATGGAAGGTACAGTGTCCATAGTCTCGGATGACTAACTCTAGCAGGACAATGCTTTGGCTGAAAAACAGAACAGGTGAAATTAACTGTAATTGTGATTGTGCTGCAGGTGTTGACTTCAAGATCACAAACGTTGGAATTTCCATCAAATCGAAAGGGTTGGTAGGCCTATAATTTATTCTGTTGTATTTTCTGAACATTGTGTTCTAGAGATATTCATGACTACATAGACCATTTACAATTACAATACTGTAATAACAAATAACAAACTGTTCCTTTACTCATCTGTAACATTGAATCTGTTGTTATTATTCCAGGTACCAAAGTCTCACGATCACAGAGAACCCCAATGTGTTTGAGCAGTTTGTCTCTCAGCACCAGTGTAACTACTACTGCGGCCTCCTCAGCCTGAGGTCCCTGAAGACACAGGACTCCCTGCAGACCCCAGCCAAACCCAAGTGCTCCAGGAGCCCCCTGCTCCACCGCAAGATGGGCGGCTCCTCCAGGTATGAACCACTGCCATTGTGCCCTTCAGCAAGGCACTTAAAGGACAACTCCACCCAAAAACTATCTTTTGGTATTTGTTTCATTAGTCTTTTGTTGATATAGTCCCAAAATGTTTTGCATGTCAGCAATCAAGTTTTCAAGATATGTAACGTTCAAAATACAGACATCTGGCCCGAATAATGTATTTTGCATCATATGATGCAAACGTAGCATCAGAGGATGCAAAATGCATCATTCAGGCAAGATTTCTGTATTTTGAAAGTTACATATCTTGAAAACTTGATTGCTGACATGCAAAACATTTTGGGACTATATCAAGAACGGACTAATGAACCAAATACCAAAAGATAGTTTTAGGATGGAGTTTTCCTTTAACCCCCAAATCCTCTCCCTCCAAGGGCGCTGCGCTGTGGCGGGCCCTGTAACCTCTCAACGTGTGTGTCTAGGGGTGTTATTAAAAAGGTAGAAGTCGAATATCTGTGCTAGCCAAATTGATTAATAAAGTACCTATTCTATTCAGTCCCCAGCCCTCCAGGAAGGCCACAGGAAGCCCCCGGCTGATCAGAAAGCCAGCACAGCCAGAGGACAGCAAAGCCACCGCCAAGTACAAGGCCGTTGATGACCCCAATGTTGTCCGAAGTTAGAATGGCTTCATCGGCCGTAGAAAGCAAGCAACTGCTTTTCTCAATAAAGAGAATAAATGCTGAACCAGATATGGAATTACTGCCAGACTTGTCCTCCCACCTATAGAGCTTTCGGGGAGCTGGGAGCCGGTCTGGGATGAAAGGCTGGTGACCCCTCCTCCAAGCTGTGACAGACAGACAGACAGACAGACAGAGACAGACAGACAGACAGACTCAGAGCCCAGGGTCCCAAAAGAAAGATGAGATCAGAAGGAGAAAGAGAAGGCCAGGTGAAGGAAGAACTTGAATGTTTCCAGAAATGACAGAGGCTTCATCCACATATTTTAATGAATTCTGTGTTAAAATAACAATGAAATGCCACCTCAGTTTTAATGGGCATGGGCTCTGTTGCCAGAATCAGAGACAATGAAATTAATGACCACACTAGTATGTCCTTCAAATTATTAAATTACACATTAATTTCACTAATGAATACATTCTTAATTTATTGAGTAGATCACATAACATTTTAGGCTAAGGATTTCACATTATACAGGGTAGGCTACCTGGATTCCTATTTCATATTAGTAATAATTTGGAGTAGTAATTCACAGTAGTAATTCACAAGGTTAGCACGCCAGCTCGATTCAGGTCCCAACAACATGAACATCTGGGGGAAATACATTTAAAGGGATTGTTGAGGAGTTAAATGTTATTTTCAATGGTGTACAGTGCTCAGGATAATAGTTCTGTTAAGAAAACTATGCCCTAAGAATGTAGCGTATATTGTATTCCATGACACTGTGAATAAAAACGTGGTGCTTTTTATACTGTAAATGTGCCTACGTTTTCATGTTGCAGTGTATGACATTCATAGAAAATGCTCACTGGATGCAATGGCTGTAAATTAAAATGAAATATATTGAAATTAAGCCTCTTATTGACCAGGGTGTGTTTTTCTCAAGGAATTTGGAGTGCTACCCTGGAAACCATTTGACATGTAATGTATCTCAGTCGTAAATAATGACGTGGGCTAGCCGCTATGTCACTTGCTGTAATCTGACATAAGTATCTGACATTACAGATGTAGGATCATAATTTGGTCACCCTGTTGCAGGAAATGTATCACTTGGGTAATGATTTACCTTGACGACATATCCATAATCTATAAGCATTTCATGAACGTGTTATAACAGATCCCAACCACATTATTAAAGGTTAATTCAATATATCCATAGCCTATCTATAACTTAAGTAATGTCATGCTATACAAGAGTTCATATTTAGGTATCTTAATAGATCCTCATTACAATGACAGTATAGGCCCGGGACTTACCTTCTGCTTCTTCTTCTCACTTAGCTCAATTATACATGAAGATCCCCAAAGGCTTGAATCCTAAAGGTACATTTTACGGATCAAATTATGTAGTTGAGGGTAAAAGTGTCTTGGTTCACCAAATCCATGGTTCGAATCATATTGCGGTTTTGGGGTTACGGTTCAGTTTCAGTACAGCGGAAGAAATACATTTCAACAGTTACTGCAGTTTTAATTTGTGTTTATTTGGGAAAATACGCAAAATTAAAAAGCACCCTATTTGTGGCCAAAGTCCAGTTTCTGTGACATCATTCACAATGTTTCTGGCATTGTCTGTTGTCACAGGGATTGTTAGGTTCGGCCTCAAGTAGAGGTCTAAAAAGTTGGACACGATCCGAAATTAGACTTCAGGCTTTCCGACCCGGAGTAATATGCATAAATAAATGTTTCAATTCAGAGACCCGCTCCGAATGGACCTGAGGATGTGGTCGGATCTGAGTGAGGGAAGTAGCAGAAAAATATATTTGTAAGCTACTTTAATCAGAGCTGATTAAGTGCAAAGGAGAGCAGGCGGAGGAGGGGCCTTGCAGTGTGTGTACTTTGAGTGAGTGAAACAGGAGCAAGGAGGGAGGGAGAGGCAGCAACCAACCGAGCTGACTTGTGCTAGTAGACTAACTTCTAGCTTTTCATAGCTAGGTTATATATCTTCCAATATGATTACGTAGTACCTGTCTTGACTGCATCAATACGAGAGAAGCTAGTTGGCTAAGATAGCTAACTACCCCTTACAAAAATTAATTTGTTGCTGCAAACTTCCCGTAACTTTGTGGCAAATTTGCTGCAAACTAAATAGTGTGCAACAAAATGTTGCCAGAAGTTTGCAAACGTTTGCCACTAGTGGTGAATCTGCAGCAAACCTTTGGCAACAATAATATTTACTACCACTAGTGGCAAACAGTTGATGACCAATCAAGGGGATTAGAAACATCTGTTGGAAATTAGAAACCAAGCTATCTAGCTAGCTACAGTACCTACCAACATTGTCTGGTGAGTGTCTAACTTATTAATTAAACTTTAAAATTGTATTAGCTAAATGATGCCTAGTTAGCAATGTCATGTTTTATCAGATAGAGTGAAACATTTGTTGATACCAGTTTCATTCTGTCGGCGCCACTGACTGACTGGCTAGCGCTTAGCTAGCTAACGTTAGCTATCATATTTGTGCACAATTCATATGATTGGTAACAAACTAATGATTCGTTTTTTTTAGGTGAACACATTGCTGTCCTTTAATAACAATATGCATGTCAATACAGTGCATTCGGAAAGTATTCAGACCCCTTCACTTTTTCCACATTTTGTTATGTTACAGCCTTAATCTAAAATTGATTAAATTAATAAAAAATACTCATCACTCTACACACAATACCCGATAATGACAAAGTGAAAACAGGTTTTTAGATTTTTTTCAAATGTATTAAAAATTTGACAGAGCTCCAGAGTTCCTCTGTGGAGATGGGAGAACATTCCAGAAGGATAACCATCTCTGTGGCACTCCACAGGCCTTTATGGTAGAGTGGCCAGATGGAAGCCACTCCTCAGTACCTACCTGGCCGGCCAACCGGACCTAGCTGTCTGGCTGGCCGGTTGGATGGATGGACCTAGATTTCTGGCCGGCCGGCCAGCTTGACCATTCTTTCTGGCTGACCGGTCAAGATAGCTAGGCCCGGCCAGCCAGATAGCTGGGTCCTACCTTCCAGATAGCTAGGTCCGGACAGCCGGGCTGGCAAGATAGCTAGGTTCGGCTGGTCAGGTAGCTAGTTCAGGCCGGCTGGCCAGATAGCTAGGTCCGGCCAGTCGGCCCGCCAGATAGCTAAGTCCGGCTGGCCAGATAGCTAGGGCTGACTGATATCTGAGAGGGCAAAGTCACATTGCGTTCTGTCATCACCATGCAATAATATACAGCACCACCGGAGCTATGGATAGTAAGGCTACATTAGAGCTGCGCGCCACTGATAATAATCTACTTTAGTCTTAATCATTCTAATATTTCAGATCAAAAGAGCAAACACATAATTGCTGTAAGACATTCACTTGAAGAAACATCAAATTGAGAGAAATACTGCAATTTCAGTCAAAAGGGAAGATAATTCCCTTGTTCATGGATTGGGTATGTCTGACAAAGAGTAGTACAATATATAATGTATGACAGACACTGTACTACCTACTCATTGAGATTCAAATAGTCAGTGCACAGCTGCTGAAGTAACTGTGAATTATGCCAGAAACCACATACGTACTCAGCACCTCAAATAAGCAGCACCTCAAGTGTCCGTATTCTGTACACTAGATGTCAGCATAGCACAAACAGAGATCATTTGCTCAAGTAAAACAAAATTTGAGTGGTAGTTACTTTTCTTAAATTATAAAGCACTTAAATATTGTTTTGTATAGTTTCTATAGATCAGCAGTGTTTGGGAAGAAATGGCCCAAGTTCATCAATGTTATTATTCATGATTCCCTGTGGTTTTAAGAGAGAGAGAGCGAGAGAAAGAGAGAGAGAGAGAGAGAGAGATGAGCGATGGCTGCACATGCAGGTGTGAAACCCCAATGTGAGACTCTTGTGGCGGAGCTCGGGCTGAGTGTACTACTCCCCCCCATCCTTGCTTGGCGACTTATTGTATACGCACACTTGTGATGTCATAATTCCGTCAGTCAGTGAGAGAGAGGGTCAGGAGCTGTCAGCGTCAACACAGCCTCAACGTAGTGATGACAGACAAATCAGCATGATGGCGGTGGATGGCAGTGGAGGTTTCAACTGGAGAGAACACATTACTCACAGCGACAGCCTTTATTTGGGTTTAATCTGTGACAGGATCTAGAGGGGATTTTAGACAGCACAACATAAATAAATAAGGAGGAAGTGTTATTAGAGGTTTGATCAGATAGCCACCAGCAGGAACAAGAGTATTTGTGTTTCTGAATAGACCGAGGGCTCTATCAAAGTCGACCACCAACATTTGAGATTCTCAAAGCACGTGTCAAATTGATTCCACGGAGGGCCGAGTGTTCGTTTTTTTTCTCTCCACCCTTGTACTTGATTTATGAATTAAGGTCACTAATTATTAGGAACTCCCTCACCTGGTTGTCTAGGTCTTAATTGAAGGGAAAAAACTTAAACCTGCAGACACTCGTACCTCCATGGAATGAGTTTGACACCCCTGCTCTACAGCACTGAAATATACATGTACACTCAGCATTACAGTAAGTTGCAATACAACACACAAGAAACAAACGCTGACATAATGCTCACGATACAATCATGTCCTTATATTGCCTTCTCATAATATAAATCAACCAACACATTTGGGCTCTCACCACATCAAGCAGACAAAGCGTCAATACAGAACTAAGATCGAATCGTCCTACACCAGCTCTGACGCTCGTCGGATGTGGCAGGGCTTGCAAACCATTACAGACTATAAAGGGAAGCACAGCCACGAGCTGCCCAGTGACACGAGCCTACCCGATGAGCTAAACCACTTCTATGCTCGCTTCGAGGCAAATAACACTGAAACATGCATGAGAGCACCAGCTGTTCTAGAAGACTGTGTAATCACGCTCTCCGCAGCCGATGTGACTAAGTCCTTTAAACAGGTCAACATTCACAAGGCCGCAGGGCCAGACGGGATAACAGGACGTGTACTGCGAGCATGCGCTGACCAACTGGGAAGTGTCTTCACTGACCGAGTCTGTAATACTAACATGTTTTAAGCAGACCACCATAGTGCCTGTGCCCAAGAACACTAAGGTAACCTGCCTAAATGACTACCGACCCTTGGCACTCACGTCTGTAGCCATGAAGTGCTTTGAAAGGCTGGTCATGGGTCACATCAACACCATCATCCCAGAAACCCTAGACCCACTCCAATTTGCATACCGCCCCAACAGATCCACAGAGGATGCAATCTCTATTGCTCTCCACACTGCCCTTTCCCACCTGGACAAAAGGAACACCTATGTGAGAATGCTATTCATTGACTACAGCTCAATGTTCAACACCATAGTGCCCTCAAAGCTCATCAATAAGCTAAGGACCCTGGGACTAAACACCTCCCTCTGCAACTGGATCCTGGACTTCCTGACAGGCCGCCCCCAGGCCGCCCCCAGGTGGTAACAACACATCCGCCACGCTGATCCTCAACACAGGGGCCACTCGGGGGTGCATGCTCAGTCCCCTCCTGTACTCCCTGTTCACTCATGACTGCATGGCCAGGCACGACTCGAACACCATCACTAAGTTTGCAGATGACACAACAGTGGTAGGCCTGATCACCGACAACGATGAGACAGCCTATAGGGATGAGGTCAGAGACCTGGCCGTGTGATGCCAGGACAACAATCTCTCCCTCAACGTGATCAAGACTAAGGAGATGATTGTGGACTACAGGAAAAAGAGGACCGAGCACGCCCCCATCCTCATCGGCGGGGCTGCAGTGGAGCAGGTTGAGAGATTCAAGTTCCTTGGTGTCCACATCACTAACAAACTAACATGGTCCAAGCACACCAAGACAGTCGTGAAGAGGGCACAACAAAACCTATTCCCCCTCAGGAGACTGAAACGTTTTGGCATGGGTCCTCAGATCCTCAAAAGGTTCTACAGCTGCAACATCGAGAGTATCCTGACTGGTTGCATCACTACCTGGTCCGCTCATAAACCTAACCAGTTGTTATCAATTTGTGTTATGGCAATGCTGTTTCCGAGCAATATTGAGAGCTTTAGTGGCTGCTGTTCTGGGCACTTATTCATAAAGTGTCTCAGGGTAGGAGTTCTGATCTAGGACACTTTATGAAAACTGGAGCTGATATTAAACTTCTCTATTGGCTGGATATTCCTTTGAAAGTCGCAAGAAAAGGAGAATCAACTTCAAACAGGTTCCCCTTCGCTGAACAGAAGACCCGGCTCAGGTGAATACATGACAAAGCCACAAAAAAGTCACACCACTCTATGATTGAATCACCTACAGAATATATTAATGAGCGATATGGTCATAAGACTCCTCCTCCTCAATGCGTTTTTCCTACTGTATCGTCATTCTATAGGCTGATCTGCTCTGATCTGCTTTTTATTTTGTAAATAGTTCACTTAGGTTTTTGCATCAAACTGGCAACCTTTATGTCTTCTTTTCAAAAGACTCCTCTCATGATGAGGCTTCCCACAACATAATAGATATATTGATATCTGACTCCATCATGGCTCATTAGTGGCTCATGTCTTTCACAGTTTTGGCTTGGAAGTATCTGACTGATACGACAATGACTCAGGTCTGGGACCTATAGAGCCAAGAGGTGGGAGCCGAGGGAGTTGGGGGCCGAGAAGAGGGCTCTTTCAGGAGCCGTTAGAAAGTGTGACAGAGGTGATGACAGCTCAGGGAGATCCAGGGCTGACTGCACTCTCCACACAATGCCATTTAACCCAAGCAAGCAGGAAAATGAGTGCATGGGCAGCATCCTAAATGGCACCATACTCCTTATTAAGAGCTCTATGGGTCCTAGTCAAAAGTAGTGCACTAAATAGGGAATATGGTTCCATTTGGGATGCAGCCCATGCAGTCATTCTCCTGCCTGCCTGGGTTAAATGGCATTGTGTGGAGAGTGCACTGACAGTAGATGGCAGACGTGTCTTGTTATTCTGCCCACATACTATCGATAGACACCCTGGTTTAATTGACACATCTCCCTCGGGGTCAACAGAGAGTGAAGAGTATTTGGTCGAATAGGATGCGACTTGTGAACATTTTGAGAGTTTCCTTGCTTTTCCTCGTCACCTTTTAGGGAGCAGAGTTTCAGGAGTAGAAGTCATGCTGGGTTGAGTGCTGCTATGGTGTTTCCTCACCATCATTTACTGGAAAAGTCTTTAAATCTCAGTGATAGGACAAGGTTGTAACTAGAGCATGTTTTCAAACCCAGACAGTGTGCTGCCTACCCAATCCTACCAAACCTTCATTTCCTTGATCCAACCTATTCCCACAAAGTCCACTAAGTCAAACAATGTGATGGAAAATCCCTACAAATAGCCTACATAATTATCTGACTTCCAAGAACACTACAATATTATGTGGAAGTTAGACTTTACACTCAGTCTTTCCGTATTCAGTAATAGTTCAACAGAAAGCACAAGCCTACCTTCACAGTTAAGGGTATTAGGCGTCAAGTGATTTCTATGATAATTAAAAACCAATCATCTCTCAGGAGGCTCATTCATGCTACAGTTTGCTTAGTGCTCACATACCCTATTATATATCCCCCTCGAACCTACAACCTTGTTAAAAACACTGACGCCAGCCAAATCACATTTCTCTATCAGGACCCACTCAGAGGAACTCAAAATGAGGCATTCCTTAATCCAAGCAGATTCCAGCAGGAAATTGTTGAATAAAAACATCATACATTAAAATAGCTCCTCATATTGCACTGAGTGTGTCTGACGAGGAGAGCTAACGAGCATTGATTCTAGTCAATTAAACTAATCTTTCGATTGAGATTCAGGGCCAAGCACAGCAACTGTGGATATTGAGAGTCTCTAATTATAGAAACGTCACATGTAGTACATATAAATAATTGCCCCCTCAGTTAATAAAACAGAAATTCAAGTTAATATCAGGACTTCACACTGCACAGCGACCCAGGGCTCTGTGGACTGATGGATACTCACTGACACAATCAGAGTTATGGATAGTAATAGAAAGGACAAATCTGTCAATTACATTTTATCCATTCAGGCAATTGTTAAATGTGATATGAGAGGCTACGTTAATTGTAGCATGTTAATCATTTATATGGAGCTAATGTTAACCATAAGGGTGAACGGACCGGAAGAGTCATGCACAATAATAAGCTATAATAAGGTCATGTTAGGCCACACAAGGCAAGCAGATATTACATTTACATGAATTCCTGTAGCAGTCTCATTCAGAAGGACTACAAAGTAAACAGCTGATTAGAGACACAATGGTGGTCCATTGTCATTGAGATCTCATTTGATCAAATAAAAAAAGAGGACTGAGTGTGATCTCCCAGGACAAATCCTTCATAGATATGCCGTGTTCACGTGCTAGTCGGAACTCTGAAGATTCCGACTTGCTAACTGGTTGAACGTGGCACGTGTATAACTACAACCAGTTAGCGATTAGGACATTTTAGAGTCATTAGCCTAGGCTACACCATCGATTATTAAACTCACATTGTTGTGCGTGATGTTCATTTATAATTGTCTGAGAGACATTGTAATTTCCTGACCATTTATTCAGATTTATTTGAAAAGCATCACAGGCTGCTAAATGTCACAGTGCAGTGATGGCATTTGGAACAACTTTTATCTCTAATCCACCAAAAGTCGCAGGCAGCCATTTTGTCCCCACCGCCACTGTTGAGGCTGTCAAGGGCGAGGTAATCTACCAAAACCCAGAATGCCTTGTGCTTAGGAAACGATGACATTCTGATACAGATCTCCCTGCTTCCACGCTGTTCCACTCTCATGAGAGCATAAAGGCTCAATGTGGCTGGAATCACATAAATACGGACTAATTAGATGATAATGTAGCCCGGGCTACTTTGAACAATATAACGTTCTTTTGGACATCATATTCTCCTCAGAAAATAATATCCACCACACTACAATTTCGGGTCATATCTCATAGCCTACAGTAGTAATACGTTGGTGGTTGGTAACAATGTATTCATGACGTCTTCTGAGGAGCTGTGGAAATGCTAGCAATGTATTCATGACACCTTCAGAGGATCTGTGGAAATTATATGAAACAGAATGACAAAAAGCATTGTCATAATAATCATATATGCATGTTCATGTATATTGTATATACTGTATAAAAGACTGGCCTGTGATATAGCCTACAGTGATATAGCTTTAGGGCGGCAGGTAGCCTAGCGGTTAGAGTGTTGGTACAGAAACCAAAAGGTTGCTAGATCAAAACAAGACAAATAAGCACCCCCTATTTGAGTACATGTGAGTTATACAACGGAACATAATGGAGATTGTACTGACATTCCAGCATTCAACACTCTTTCTGTAGTAGATGCACATAACAGTGTTAGGTATTCTGATTCAGAATAGGTAGCAACAACTGGGAGGATTTCAGGTGAGCCAGATCAGCTTGGATTTTTTCAGTATTATGCTATGGGAAATATCTTCAGATAAAAGAGCTATGTTGGATCTTGTTGCTGTGTGGAAATACCCAGAAACAAGATGGTGGAAGGCCTGAAGATGAAGATGGAACAACAATAGAAAACTTGCCACAAAAACAGCACATTCACAAAGAGAGAAGTTTATAGAGCTGTCCTCTGGATGTCTTACCAAAAGTAATGTATGGTCTCTAGTTTCACAACAAAGCTCCAAACTTTCAATCGTTCAGTTGCTAGTTAATATGTTGGAGAGGAAGCATGACAACAACATGATCCTCTTCAAAAACAAGTTAAATGAAGTTGAATGCCATCGATAAAAGACAGTACTGTGCAGCCGTCTTCATCGACCTGGCCAAGGCTTTCGACTCTGTCAATCACCGTATTCTTATCGGCAGACTCAATAGCCTTGGTTTTTCTAATGACTGCCTCGCCTGGTTCACCAACTACTTTGCAGACAGAGTTCAGTGTGTCAAATCTGAGGGCCTGTTGTCCGGACCTCTGGCAGTCTCTATGGGGGTACCACAGGGTTCAATTCTCGGGCCGACTCTTTTCTCTGTATATATCAATGATGTGGCTCTTGCTGCGGGCGATTCCCTGATCCACTTCTACGCAGACGACACCATTCTGTAAACTTCTGGCCCTTCCTTGAACACTGTGCTAACTAACCTCCAAACGAGCTTCAATGCCATACAACACTCCTTCCGTGGCCTCCAACTGCTCTTAAACGCTAGTAAAACCAAATGCATGCTTTTCAACCGTTCGCTGCCTGCACACACCCGCCCGACTAGCATCACCACCCTGGACGGTTCCGACCTAGAATATGTGGACAACTATAAATACCTAGGTGTTTGGCTAGACTGTAAACTCTCCTTCCAGACTCATATTAAACATCTCCAATCCAAAATCAAATCTAGAATCGGCTTTCTATTTCACAAAAAAAAAGAAATCCTTCACTCACGCCGCCAAACTTAGCCTAGTAAAACTGACTATCCTACCGATCCTCGACTTCGGCAATGTCATCTACAAAATAGCTTCCAACACTCTACTCAGCAAACTGGATGCAGTCTATCACAGTGCCATCTGTTTTGTTACCAAATCACCTTATACCACCCACCACTGCGACCTGTATGCTCTAGTCAGCTGGCCCTCGCTACATATTCGTCGCCAGACCCACTGGCTCCAGGTCATCTATAAGTCTATGCTAGGTAAAGCTCCGCCTTATCTCAGTTCACTGGTCACGATAACAACACCCACCCGTAGCACACGTTCCAGCAGGTATATCTCACTGATCATCCCCAAAGCCAACACCTCATTTGGCCGCCTTTCCTTCCAGTTCTCTGCTGCCAGTGACTGGAACGAATTGCAAAAATCGCTGAAGCTGGAGACTTATATTTCCCTCACTAACTTTAAACATCAGCTATCTGAGCAGCTAACCGATCGCTGCAGCTGTTCATAGTCCATCTGTAAACTACCCACCCAATTTACCTACCTCACCCCCCATACTGTTTTTATTTTATTTACTTTTCTGCTCTTTTGCGCACCAGTATCTCTACTTGCACATCATCATCTGCTCATTTATTACTCCAGTGTTAATCTGCTAAATTGTAATTATTCGCTCCTATGGCCTATTTATTGCCTACCTCATGCCTTTTGCACACACTGTATATAGACTTTATTTTTTCTACTGTGTCATTGACTTGTTTATTGTGTTATTGGCTTGCTTATTGTTTACTCCATGTGTAACTCTGTGTTGTTGTCTGTGTCACACTGCTTTGCTTTATCTTGGCCAGGTCGCAGTTGCAAATGAGAACTTGTTCTCAACTAGCCTACCTGGTTAAATAAAGGTGTAATTTAAAAAATGTAAAAAATAAAACAAAAATGCCAGTGAGGTTTTATTTTTATTTTAGCAGGCAAGTCAGTTAAGAACAAATTCTTATTTACAATGACAACCTACCCCGGCCAAACCATAACCTGGACAATGCTGGGCCAGTTGTGCGCCGCCCTATGGGACTCCCAATCACAGCCAGTTGTGATATAGCCTGGAATTGAACCAGGGTCTGTAGTGACACTGATATGCAGTGCCTTAGACCGCTGCGCCACTCAGGAGCACCTTTGCCAAAAGGGTAAAGCATTTAGAAAAATTTCAATAGCAAGTGATTCACAAAATAATATGTGACATTTCAAGTATCCACCATCATTTTTGAATAATTCCTAATTATTGAAAGACTCGTTGATGAATTATGTGTTTTCAGATGTGTAATGTAATATAGGCCTAAAGTAATGTACATTATTACCATAACGCCTTATTAGTGATAAGTGTTAACCACAATGTTACTGGGCTATTTTGATAAGAGTTGATAATAGAACACGTGTATACATCAGTGGAAGCTGCTGAGGGTATTGGTATTTTTTGGTATTTTATTAAGATCCCCATTAGCTGTTGCAAAAGCAGCAGCTACTCTTCCTGGGGTCCACACAAAACATGACATAATACAGAACATTAATAGACAACAGCACTACAGGACAGAACTACATTAAAAAATGTGTTTTTACAAAAAGCACACGTAGCCTACATATCAATACATACACACAAACGATCTAGGGGAGGACGGCTCATAATAATGTCTGTAATGGAGAAAATGGGATGGCATCAAACAATGTGTTTGATGTATTTGATACCATTCCACTGATTCCGCTCCAGCTATCACTACAAACCCGTCCTCCCCAATTAAGGTACCACCAACCTCCTGTGGCATACATCTATTTCTCAGAGCTGGTGAGACATATTGAATCAGAAAGATTGAGGCTGGTCTACTGAGCTTCGGCTGAGCTTCTCTCGCTCTCTCTGAGGAGAACAGAACTTGGTATGCTGTCTTCTAAAGGTGTTTATCTGCCATTATGAAGGCAGGACTGGTGGTGTGTGTGCGCATGTGTGTGTATGTGTGTGTATGTGTGTGCGTTTCATCATACCCACTCACAAGCTCACACTGACACCACCACAGTGTGGGCATTTCAAAAGCACGCCTTCCCTTATCAGCACGTACCTCTACTATTCTCATCCACAGTGGGAACAAGTGAGTGTTCTGTGAAGATCTTGAGCCACGACTCACTCTCTGCCTGGCGCTCTCTCCCTGGGCGAGCCAAACACATTGGAGAAACAAAATATGTCAAAGCTAAAACCATCAATGCTTAAACAACCAACTAATAGGGTCAGTTTCACCTTCTAAAGGAATCCTTATCCAGCCCCCCCTGGATACTAGCTTTTTAGTGTGACGTGATTGCTGGGGCGCCACCATGACTCACAAACCTATATCTGTAATTGTATGAGGGTTTTTATTATGCTGTACAAGACAGTAGATCTGTGCTTGTTGTCATGTAACCTACATTAATGATAGGCTACACAGTTGCAGTATTGGTCAAACATTGACAGAGGCTTAAAATATCCATGAATCATTATAATTGTCAACATGAAAAAAAATCTGGCAGTTCTGACAATTGTATGTGACTCATCTTTTCATTCAAATGTACTTCCCCTCGGAAATTTGACTGAACACATGACAAAAACGATTTGCTCAGTGACAGTATCAATTAGCCTAATGTGCCTGGGTTTGTTTAGTGACACAATGCATTGTGATGTACAATAAGCCATCTGAAACGTGAGTAACTCCCACAGCCACACAGTTCACTGCAAATAAAGAACAAACCCAATAGTTGATTCTGGGAATTGACACAACACAAGCCACCTGTACAGGCTCTTGTCAAGATGATGAGGATGGATGCTTGATGCTGATGCATGAACAACAGACAGAATTGATATTAGAGCACAGAAGCAGCGGCTGTAGCCTAACATCTGAAACATGACTTGACCCACACAGCCTAATAAACTTTCCTGGTCCTAGATGGACAACAAGGAGGTCAGACTCATTTTCAAAATCATGATTTGGCTAGAGTTCTAAAACGTTTTTTATACTCATACACACGAAACGAACAGGCTCCCTGACCTGCTATGGTTCCTAGCAAGGTAACACTGCCACTACCTCGCTCTGTCCAAACAAGGTGCATGAATTGAGGAGCAACCTGAACATGAAAAGTATATCAGCAACTCTCTTGGAGGGCAGTGGAAGTTGATAAAACGCTTCATTATTGGTAAAACCAACGCATTTTGCCACATCAGGGGTCGGCCTTACCAGCCTTCATCATGGCTTACAGATGGCAAACTGAAGGAGGATTTTATCTATTTCAAAAACGTCCTCCTAGTTTTCAGAGACCAATCACAATGGGAATACAAAACAAAAGATGAAGATGATTAAGATAACTTTATTCATCAGTTGTCCTCAAGGTCCAACTGAAACGTGACTTCTGCTTTATCCCAACCCCTCCAAAAGACACACATACCGGTACATATACAGATTGGAGCAGAGGGCTGCCACACTAGGAGCCCGTAAAACAGTTGTTGTGGAGGGTTATGTGCCTTGCTCAAGGGCACAACAGAAGGCAATGGCATCTAGAATTCAATACCAGCAACCCTCCGGTTGCCGGCTCACTTCCCACCAGATTTTGTCCCGTCAGACCGGGAATTCTAACTGGCAACCCTTCAGTTGCTGGCTTGCTTCTCTAACTGCTAGGCTACCTAACGTGATTGGTGAATGTGTTGTAAAAATCTGACCAATGGTGTTTAGATATAACCAGGTTCGATCGCGTCCTGCTGTTGTGATATTGATGGTTTCTCAAAAATGACAGCTTCTACATTTGTGGCTAGATAGAGTACAGATACAGACAGTAGTGACTTAACGCAGCAGGTTAGGATAATTAACGCAGCAGGTTAGGAGAGCTAACGCGGCAGGTTAGGAGAACTAACGCGGCAGGTTAGGAGAACTAACGAAGCAGGTTAGGAGAACTAACGCAGCAGTTTATTAGAATTAACGCAGCAGGTTAGGAAAATGAACGGTGCAGGTTAGGAGAAATAGCGCAGCAGGTTAGGAGAACTAATGCAGCAGGTTAGGAGAATTAACGCAGCAGGTTATTAGAATTAACGCAGCAGGTTAGGAGATTTAGGTTAAGGTTAGGAAAAGGGTTAGGCTTAGCTAAAATGCTACAGTTATTGTTACGGTCATCGTTGCATGAAGAAGTGGACCAAAGCGCAGCGTGGTAAGTGTTCATGATTTATTAATAAAACTGAACACTAAGTAACAAAACAACAAAGAGAACGAACGAAACCGAAACGGTTCTGTCTAGTGCAGACACAAAAACAGAAAACAACTACCCACAAAACACAGGTGGGAAAAGGCTACCTAAGTATGGTTCTCAATCAGAGACAACGATAGACAGCTGCCTCTGATTGAGAACCACACCCGGCCAAAACCACAGAAATAGAAAACATAGAACACAAAACATAGAATGCCCACCCCAACTCACGCCCTGTCCAAACCAAAATAGAGACATAAAAAGGATCTCTAAGGTCAAGGCGTGACAGTTATCCACGATGTGACAACTAGATGGAGATGTACTTAAGTACGTTTCGAGATGTACGTTTGAAAAGTCTTGGAATCTTACATTATCAACTTTCCTGTGTGTTCAAGGCTTCTTTTTACGGTCTATGGCGCGAGGAAACTGTGCAGACAAGGTGATCTGAGCTATCTGATTGGCCAGCACTTACCTTCAGTTACCTTCTACCTTCAGACACATGGAATGGTTAAAAATGGGAACACTTTGCCTTCCCAGAGCTAGGGCTGCTGAATCAAGTGCACCTACCGCCGACAGTCCAAAACAAATAAAAGACGTTGGAATGCAAGGCTTTATCGTTGAGTTTTTTACAGAAATGTTTGGTGATCGACTAGGAATCCCTTGGAGATCAACCAGACGATCACAAATGACCGGCTGGTGACCACTGCGCTAGGCTTTATATCCCTGTGTGTTCCCTCTGTAGAGAAGCTGTGTGCCCTGTTCTGTTCCCCCATCATTATCCCCCTGTGTGTTCTCTCTGTAGAGAAGCCGTGTGCCCTGTTCGGTTCCCCCATCATTATCCCCCTGTGTGTTCTCTCTGTAGAGAAGCCGTGTGCCCTGTTCTATTCCCCCATCATTATCCCCCTGTGTGTTCTCTCTGTAGAGAACCCGTGTGCCCTGTTCTATTCCCCCATCATTATCCCCCTGTGTGTTCTCTCTGTAGAGAACCCGTGTGCCCTGTTCTATTCCCCCATCATTATCCCCCTGTGTGTTCTCTCTGTAGAGAACCCGTGTGCCCTGTTCCCCCATCATCATCCCCCTGTGTGTTCTCTCTGTAGAGAACCCGTGTGCCCTGTTCTATTCCCCCATCATTATCCCCCTGTGTGTTCTCTCTGTAGAGAACCCGTGTGCCCTGTTCTATTCCCCCATCATTATCCCCCTGTGTGTTCTCTCTGTAGAGAAGCCGTGTGCCCTGTTCTATTCCCCCATCATTATCCCCCTGTGTGTTCTCTCTGTAGAGAAGCCGTGTGCCCTGTTCTGTTCCCCCATCATTATCCCCCTGTGTGTTCTCTCTGTAGAGAAGCCGTGTGCTCTGTTCTATTCCCCCATCATTATCCCCCTGTGTGTTCTCTCTGTAGAGATGCTGTGTGCCCTGTTCTGTTCCCCCATCATTATCCCCCTGTGTGTTCTCTCTGTAGAGAAGCCGTGTGCCCTGTTCGGTTCCCCCATCATTATCCCCCTGTGTGTTCTCTCTGTAGAGAAGCCGTGTGCCCTGTTCTATTCCCCCATCATTATCCCCCTGTGTGTTCTCTCTGTAGAGAAGCCGTGTGCCCTGTTCTATTCCCCCATCATTATCCCCCTGTGTGTTCTCTCTGTAGAGATGCTGTGTGCCCTGTTCTGTTCCCCCATCATTATCCCCCTGTGTGTTCTCTCTGTAGAGAAGCCGTGTGCCCTGTTCTATTCCCCCATCATTATCCCCCTGTGTGTTCTCTCTGTAGAGAAGCCGTGTGCCCTGTTCGGTTCCCCTGTGGGGAGAGATTCCCCGCAGAGAGTGATGGATGGAACACCATGTGGACCCTACGAGTCAGACCTGTGTGTCCACTGCAGGTGTCAGGTACACATACACACACACACACACACACACACACACACACACACACACACACACACACACACACACACACACACACACACACACACACACACACACATACAAGGCAGACTTGTGTGTCGATGAAGAAAAATAATGTGTTATGCACATTCCACACATGAGAATCCCGGTGCTGGGTTAAAAGAAAACGAAGATAAAGAAATTATAAGAAATTCCTGTAGCCATTAAGCAATATTCTGTGTCTCTCATTTCCTTAGAGTTGTGTGTCAATGTCAATGAACTGCTCAAATCAGAAGTGCTGATGGCAATTATACTGAACAAAAATATAAATACATGTAAACGCAACAAGATCCCCAAAATGTTGTGAACAAATTTGTTTACATCCTTGTTAGTGAGCATTTCTCCTCTGTCAAGATAATCTACTACCCTGCCTCACTCCCTCTGTCCTGTGACAGAAACCCTGCTCAGTCAGAGAGAGATGATGGGACCTGTCAGTAGTTCACTGGAGTAGGGTTTTCTCTCTGTAGGTCACTGGATAAGGGTTTTCTCTCTTCAGGTCACGAGTGAAGAGTTTTCTCTCTGTGCTGGTGGATTTAATTGTCTCTTACAATATGGCAGACTGGTGGCTTCAAAGCCTCTCATTGGCCAATACATAGCAATCTTCCTAGTGATTGTCTCTCTGGTGAATGTTATAATAACGTGCGGCAGCCTGTAGAAAGTTCTATCTTGTTTTGTTATATTTCAGACCTCATGGTTTTTTATGCTTTTAGAGTTTTCATACATTCATTGCAGGCGGTGCCCCACTGTCTGATTCATATCGCTTGATTTCTAATGATAGTTGTCGATTAGATCGACTGATTGCAATTGAATTGGGTGTTCACTACATAAGTGAATGAAAGCTCTTAAAATTTGCATATCCAAACCTTCTGTCTGCCAGCCCCCGTATCGAGAAGCGACACCTCGACAAAATATTTTGAATGTGGGCGGAACTTCCGGCTGAGGGTACCCGGAAGATTTGGATGCAAGTTTCTCGGACGTTAATCCATATGTTCGCTTTTTATGTATCGATGACTGGTTTTTATTTAATTTAGGTAATTTTATCAACTCAATACCGGGACGATGTTGTCTATAGATTTCCTTGATGATGTGCGGCGGATGAATAAGCGCCAGGTATGTACGATAATATTGTTTTTGATGTGTGAATGTGACGGATTCTTCCAAGGCTAGTTAGCTAGCTATCTAGTTATGCTAGCAACATTAGCCGGCGGGTTAATAACACGTTGCTTAAAATGTCAAGTCGTCTATGCTAACTAGCTACCCAGCTTTCCGTGTGGTCTTAATCATGTACAAAGAAAATGACCCTGCTAGTTAAATCGGTTACATCACCTATTGAACATGCATGATAAACTGGGTTGTCAAAATAACTAGCTAATAACCTTGCAAAATCAATGTAGCTTTAGCCAGTACAATTTCCTCTCTGCCTAAATATGGTGTTACTTCAGTCTTCTTCAAACCTGGTGCTGAGGACATACAAAGTGTGCAGACTTTTATTCCAGCCTGGGGACTAACAAGGTGTGCAGGCTTCTACTAGATTCTACTGATCACCAAACACTTTATTAACTGAAACATATGTATTAGTACTGTGTTGGTACAAAAGCCTGCACACCTTGTTAGTCCCCAGGACCAGCTGTTGGTAGATATAGTTGTTATAAGCGAACACTAGCTTATCCTCGTCTCAACCTGACAACCTGTCTTATTTGTTTTCAGCTCTACTACCAGGTGCTGAATTTTGGTATGATAGTGTCCTCAGCCCTGATGATCTGGAAAGGACTGATGGTCGTGACAGGCAGCGAGAGCCCTATTGTTGTCGTCCTCAGGTAAAGCATTGGTGTTGGATTTATGTAGATAGGGTGCTTTTCAATAGACTCAAAGCGCTTTACATAGTAAGGGGAGATTTGCCCACTTTCACAACCAAAGTGTAGCACCAACATACCTACTGTTTGTCTGAAGCGCATCTGCTAATTTTAAGTAACCTGTCTATCCTTGACTGTAACATGTCCTTGGTTTCAGTGGAAGTATGGAGCCTGCTTTCCATCGAGGAGACCTTCTGTTCCTGACAAACCGGGTCGAGGACCCCATCAGAGTCGGAGAGATTGTGGTCTTCAGGATAGAGGGCAGAGAGATCCCCATAGTACACAGAGTACTAAAGATTCATGAAAAGTTGGTCTATGATGTTTCTGTAGTTATTGAAATGCGCTAGTTCTCTCTCGGGATAGTTCTCTTTGTTTGTTACAAGTTTAAGAAGGCTTACTTCCCCCCAAAATGTTGTATTGCTACATAACACTCAAACTAGGCTCTAAATATTCTGTAATATTTCTTACCTTGTATATGTTTTTTTTTTATATGCTGGGTAACTGAATAAATGTCATTGTCAAAGCAACTTTATAAGCTGCTCTGGGGCCAGGAAATCGATGTATGACATCCAAACTAAATCTAAATGTTGATTATCTCCAGGGAAAATGGCGAAATCAAGTTCCTGACCAAAGGTGACAACAACTCTGTAGATGACAGAGGGCTGTACAAGCCGGGACAGCACTGGCTAGAGAAGAAAGACGTGGTGGGACGAGCCAGAGGGTGAGCATTTATCTCATTCCACCAGAGTGATACTAGGCTTAGTCTGCTGTATGACTTCAGTCTCATGCTTCACTTCACTGGATCTATATGATACCATTTCCCTTGAGATATTATTTAGTGCAAAATTAAACTGAACTTGAGTCTGCGCTCATCTAGCCTGTAGTAGTGGAAGGCCTCAAGCATGGTTTAAAGTTCTCCATCAGTGACGGATTTGAGATCAGTGTAGATCCGCAATAAAAATCTCAGGGGGAAAAGTGTGGGGGGGGGGGCTGATTTGGAGATCACATATCCTAATATGAAGTAATATTTTCCCAAATAAATGTATTATCAAATATGTTCTTTTCTCTGTTACGCTGTGTGTACTGAACTGACATACTGTTGCTGACACTTGGATATTCAGATGAAAATGGCAGTTTAAAAGTTAAGAACATTTTTCCATTTGTCACATCCCTACACTCGAGGCACATTCAAGTTGCGAGAGCAGTTTTGGCAAATGTATTTTGAAAGCGGGTTTGGTCTTTATTTTTATTTAAGAGGAGGATCCCAGTTTTCCATTGCTACCACGTTTATTTCTCTACTCCTTCAATTATGCGAGTGGCATCATTTTAGAAATGCTCTGGTTACAACAGAGCACGGTTTAGGCACTTCTGCGCAAAGTAGTGATGGGCAGTTTGTTCGCAAAAAGGATTAGGTTATTTTTTGCACAAAAAAGTCTGTTTATTTGACTCCCTGGTGGGCATACTGCTGCTTTTTGATCTCCAGACATCGACTATCTGCAGATAAATTATAAAATGTATTCTCTGAAGATGGTAATTCCTCAGTGCAGGAACCATACTGTGAGGAGAGACCCTCATTCTGCACTACGCAATTTTATTCAGTGCTTTACATTTTTTTGTCTTTTATTTTTGCAAGCCATCTAATAATTTGGTCAGGTAAAAATGTATTTGAACTCAAATTTCACGATCTGACATAATGGTAGGTAACATTTTAGGCTTTAAATTAGGGGTTGACCATTTTTTGTGGTTTTATGTAAATTTCTAAGCACTACTGATGAGGAGCAATATGAGAAGCTCTTTTAGGTGAAAGGAGCCAAATGATCCGGCTGACCGAAAAGACTCTGAATCAATATGTAACAGCTCTAAAAGGGGCAACGGTGTCTTAAATGGACAATGACAGTTTGTAATAGAAACCAAAAAATCAAATTTTTCGAGTGAATAATAATTAATTGATATACAGTATATTTATAATAAAAGTATAGTTATTAATAACAATCAGGATGTTGTGTCCAATGGGTAAATGCAGATGGACAAACTCCATGCTTCAGCCTATGTACATTTTATAGTCACTATGCTGCATCAGTTGGGCTACAGGTGATATTGCTTATAGCATATCTGATATAGACCATGCATAGGCTATATGCATGGTCCAATATGATTTTACCAATATTTTATTGGACACATTTCTGGAGGTGGTAATTTAATTTGAAATGGTTTCAGCATAATTTTATTAGCATTTTGGAGCTGAATGTCCCTTTAAAAAGTCACCAGAACTGAGCTTCTCAGTCTTATACTTACAAATTATCCCAGGGTGGACCCCGGACCCTCTAAGGAAGGGGACTGGAATTGGTCAAACTCGCAGTTTAGGTCTAATACATGTACACAATTATCCTCTTTCCCTGAAAGCATGATGGCCGTGACTTTCTGACATGAAAGGGCAGGTTAACTTGGCCCCAGACAAGTTTCAGTCACAGGATTTTTTTGTTGCTTTAACCCTTCTCAACTATTTAACCAGTTGTGAACATACTTTAAAGTACTACTTAAGTAGTATTTTTCTGTGTCTGTAGTTGGCTTTAATATTTATGTTTTTGGTGAACTTTTACTTCACTACATTTTTATTTATTTATTTTACTTTTATTTAACCAGGTAAGCTAGTTGAGAACAAGTTCTCATTTACAACTGCGACCTGGCCAAGATAAAGCAAAGCAGTGCGACACAAACAACAACACAGAGTTACACATGGAATAAACAAGCGTACAGTCAATAACACAATAGAAAAAAGGGAAGTCTGTATATAGTGTGTGCAAATGGCGTGAGGAGGTAGGCAATAAATAGGCCATAGTAGCGAAATGATTACAATTTAGCAGATTAACACTGGAGTGATAAATGAGCAGATGATGACGTGCAAGTAGAGATACTGGTGGGCAGAAAAGTAAATAAAAGCAATATGGGGATGAGGTAGGTAGATTGGGTGGGCTATTTACAGATGGGCTATGTACAGCTGCAGCGATCGGTTAGCTGCTCAGATAGCTGATGTTTAAAGTTAGTGAGGGAAATATAAGTCTCCAGCTTCAGCGATTTTTGCAATTCGTTCCAGTCACTGGCAGCAGAGAACTGGAAGGAAAGGCGGCCAAATGAGGTGTTGGCTTTGGGGATGACCAGTGAGATATACCTGCTGGAGCGAGTGCTACGGGTGGGTATTGTTATCGTGACCAGTGAGCTGAGATAAGGCGGATGGCACTGTGATAGACTGCATCCAGTTTGCTGAGTAGAGTATTGGAAGCTATTTTGTAGATGACATCGCTGAAGTCGAGGATCGGTAGGATAGTCAGTTTTACTAGGGTAAGTTTGGCGGCGTGAGTGAAGGAGGCTTTGTTGCGAAATAGAAAGCCGATTCTAGATTTAACTTTGGATTGGAGATGTTTAATATGAGTCTGGAAGGAGAGTTTACAGTCTAGCCAGGCACCTAGGTATTTGTAGTTGTCCACATATTCTAGGTCATAACCGTCCAGGGTAGTGATGCTAGTCGGGCGGACGGGTGCAAGCAGCGAATGGTTGAAAAGCATGCATTTGGTGTAACTAGCGTTTAAGAGCAGTTGGAGGCCACGGAAGGAGTGTTGTATGGCATTGAAGCTCGTTTGGAGGTTAGGTAACACAGTGTCCAAAGAAGGGCCAGATGTACACAGAATGGTGTCGTCTGCGTAGAGGTGGATCAGGGAATCACCCGCAGCAAGAGCGACATCATTGATATATACAGAGAAAAGAGTCGGCCCAAGAATTGAACCCTGTGGTACCCCCATAGAGACTGCCAGAGGTCCGGACAACAGGCCCTCCGATTTGACACACTGAACTCTGTCTGCGAAGTAGTTGGTGAACCAGGCGAGGCAGTCATTTGAGAAACCAAGGCTATTTGAGTCTGCCGATAAGAATACGGTGATTGACAGAGTCGAAAGCCTTGGCCAGGTCGATGAAGACGGCTGCACAGTACTGTCTTTTATCGATGGCGGTTATGATATCGTTTAGTACCTTGAGCGTGGCTGCGGTGCACCCGTGACCAGTTCGGAAACTGGATTGCACAGCGGAGAAGGTATGGTGGGATTCGAAATGGTCAGTGATCTGTTTATTAACTTGGCTTTCGAAGACTTTAGAGAGGCAGGGCATGATGGATATAGGTCTATAACAGTTTGGGTCTAGAGTGTCACCCCCTTTGAAGAGGAGGATGACCACGGCAGCTTTCCAATCTTTAGGGATCTCGGACGATACGAAAGAGGTTGAACAGACTGGGAATAGGGGTTGCAACAATGGAGGCAGATAGTTTTAGAAATAGATGGTCCAGATTGTCTATCCCAGCTGATTTGTACGGTTTCAGGTTTTGCAGCTCTTTCAGAACATCTGCAACCTGGATTTGGGTGAAGGAGAAGCTGGGGAGGCTTTGGCAAGTAGCTGCGGGGGGGGGGGGTGGAGCTGTTAGCTGGGGTAGCCAGGAGGAAAGCATGGCCAGCCGTAGAGAAATTCTTATTGAAATTTTCGATTATCATGGATTTATTGGTGGTGACCGTGTTACCTAGCCTCAGAGCAGTGGGCAGCTGGGAGGAGGTGCTCCTATTCTCCATGGACTTTACAGTGTCCCAAAACCTTTTGGAGTTAGAGCTACAGGATGCAAATGTCTGTTTGAAAAAGCTAGCCTTTACTTTCCTGACTGACTGCGTGTATTGGTTCCGAACTTCACTGAACAGTTGCATATCACGGGGACTATTCGATGCTATTGCAGTCCGCCACAGGATGTTTTTGTGCTGGTCAAGGGCAGTCAGGTCTGGAGTGAACCAAGGGCTATATCTGTTCTTAGTTCTACATTTTTTGAAAGGGGCATGCTTATTTAAGATGGTGAGGAAATTACTTTTAAAGAACGATCAGGCATCCTCGACTGACGGGATGAGGTCAATATCCTTCCAGGATACCCGGGCCAGGTCGATTAGAAAGGCCTGCTTGCAGAAGAGTTTTAGGAAGCGTTTGACAGTGATGAAGGGTGGTCGTTTGACCGCGGACCCATAGCGGATGCAGGCAATGAGGCAGTGATCGCTGAGATCCTGATTGAAAACAGCAGAGGTGTATTTGGAGGGCAAGTTGGTCAGGATAATATCTATGAGGGTGCCCGTGTTTACGTATTTAGGGTTGTACTTGGTGGGCTCCTTGATGATTTGTGTGAGATTGAGGGCATCTAGCTTAGCTTGTAGGACTGCCGGTGTGTTAAGCAGATCCCAGTTTAGGTCACCTAACAGAACGAACTCTGAAGATAGATGAGGGGCAATCAATTCACATATGGTGTCCAGGGCACAGCTGGGAGCTGAGGGGGGTCTATAACAGGCGGCAACGGTAAGAGACTTATTTCTGGAGAGATACATTTTTTTTATTAGAAGCTCGGACTGTTTGGGCATAGACCAGGAAAGTATGACAGAACTTTGCAAGCTATCTCTGCAGTATATTGCAACTCCTCCCCCTTTGGCAGTTCTATCTTGACAGAAAATGTTGTAGTTTGGTATGGACATCCTCAGAATTCTTGGTGGCCTTCCAAAGCCAGGATTCAGACACGGCAAGGACATCAGGGTTGGCAGAGTGCGCTAAAGCAGTGAGTAAAACAAACTTAGGGAGGAGGGTTATGATGTTAACATGCATGAAACCAAGGCTTTTTCGATTACAGAAGTCAACAAATGAGAGTGCCTGGGACATTCCTAAAGAAAATAATGTACTTTTTACTCCATACATTTTCCATGACACCCAAACATTTTTCAATTCACACACTTATCAAGAGAACATCCCAGGTCATCAATACTGCCTCTGATCACAAATGCTTCGTTTGTAAATTATGTTGGAGTGTGCCTCTGGCTCTCCGTATATCGAAAATGTTGCCGTTTGATTTGCTTAATATAAGGAATTTGAAAGGATTTATGCTTTGACTTTTGATACTTAAGTACATTTTAGCAATTCCAGTTACTTTTGATACTTAAATATATTTAAAACCAAATACTTTTAGACTTTTACTCAAGTAGTATTTTACTGGGTGGCTTTTACTTGTCATTTTCTATGAAGGTATCTTTACTTTTACTCAAGTACGACAATTGAGTACTTTTTCCACCACTGTATTTAACTATTGAAGATGTAATGTTAGGTAATAATTTACTTGAATTGTACATCATAACAGCGACATGACATTGTCATGAACATGTCATCTGATGTTGAATGTCAATTTTGTCTCCAGGTTTGTGCCATACATCGGAATCGTTACCATTCTGATGAACGACTATCCCAAATTCAAGGTAAGATATTTTACATCGTCATCACTAGAAGGAAAATCACTTAAGGTTTTATGAATTGTTTACTAAATTCAGCCTTATTAGGAGCGTGATGCAGGTACTCTAAAGGTTAGAGAGCCTGACCAGCAGCCAGACACTAAACAGTGGGAGAGCAACTGGCAGACAGAAAGCTGTTGGTTTCAGATCCTCGGAACAGGGATACTAGTATTTTGTTGTTCTTCCCTTTCCCAGTACGCTGTTCTCTTCCTGCTGGGTCTGTTTGTCCTGGTCCATCGGGAGTGAGGAAGAGACTACCTAACTATCTGCCACGGAGGAAAAATTGGAAATCCCCACCCCACCATGCCTTTCAAGACAGAATTATGTTGATTATGTCAAATTAAGTTGCTTTTTCTGTACCATATGTTTTGAATTGTGGATAGTGTTTACATTATAAAAAAACAAGCGTTCATTATTTTTGTGAGGGAAATTAGATATAAGTTAAGTAGAATAAAGAGCTGTATTTCTTATTTGATTTTTCAGAATATGAATCCAACATTTTAGATGGTTAATTGTGTATTTTGTTTTCACTTCTAATTAGGTTTTGCTTTGCTTGAAATATTGAATGACAAGTGATATGTTTGACATTAAATATGACATCTGTTACCCTCTATCCTGCATTCTGGTAACTTATGCATCTAGTGTTTTTTTTCTTATATTCAAGCATAACTTCACAAAAACACATTTGTGCATTTTCAAAATGCCATTATTTTACATGCAGTCTAAAAAGCTTGTTTCTCTCTATTTTTGTGCACAAATGTGTTTACGTTGCTGTTCGTGAGCATTTCTCCTTTGCCAAGTTAATCCATCCACCTGACGTGTGTGGCAAATCAAGAAGCTGATTAAACAGCATGGTCATTTCATAGGTGCACCTTGTGCTGGGGACAATAAACAGACCTCTAAAATGTGCAGTTTTGTCACCACTCAATGCCAGATGTCAGGGAGTGTGCAATTGGCATGCTGACTGCAGGAATGTACACCAGAGCTGTTGCCAGGTAATTGAATGTTAATTTCTCTACCATAAGTCGCCTCCAACGTTGTGTAAGAGAATCTTGCAGTACATCCAACCGGCCTCACAACCACAGACCAAGTGTATGGTGGTGTGTGAGCGAGCGGTTAGCTGATGTGAACGTGAACAGAGTGCCCCATTGTGGCGATGGGGTTATGGGCAGGCATAAGCTACAGACAAAAACGATTGCATGTATAGATGGCAATTTGAATGCACAGAGATACTGTGACGAGATCCTGAGGCCCATTGTTGTGCCATTAATCCGCCACCATGACCTCATGTTTCAGCATGATAATGCACGGCCCCATGTAGCAAGGATCTGTACACAACTCCTGGAAGCTGAAAATGTCCCAGTTCTTCTATGGCCTGCGTACTCACCAGACATGTCACCCATTGAGCATGTTTAGGATGATCTGGATCGACATGTACGACAGTGTGTTCCAATTCCCGCCAATATCCAGTAACTTTGCACAGCCATTGAATAGGAGTGGGACAACATTCCACAGGCCACAATCAACAGCCTGATCAGCTCTATGCGAAGGTGATGTGTCACGCTGCATGAGGCAAACGGTGATCGCACCAGATATTGGTTTTCTGATCCACGCCCCTACCTTTTTTTAAGGTATCTGTGACCAACAGATGTAGATTTGTATTCCCAGTTGTGAAATCCATAGATTAGGGCCTAATGAGTTTATTTACATTGACTGATTTCCTTATATGATCTGTAACTTTATAATCTTTGAAATTGTTGCGTTTATGTTTTGGTTCAGTATATATGTGCAGTCAAAAGTTTGGACACACCTACTCATTCAAGAGCTTTTCTTGGGTTGAGGTTGGAAATTGTGGAGGCCAAGTCATCTGATGCATCACTCTCCTTCTTGGTCAAATAGCCCTTACACAGCCCGGAGATGTGTTGGGTCATTGTCCTGTTGAAAAACAAATGATGGTTCCACTAAGCGTAAACCAGATGGGATGGCGTGTCGCTGCAGAATGCTGTGGTGGCCATGCTGGTTAAGTGTGCCTTGAATTCTAAATAAATCACTGACAGTGTCACCAGCAAAGCACCATCACACCTCCTCCTCCATGCTTCACGGTGGGAACCAAACATGCGGAGATCATCCAGTCACCTACTCTGCGTCTCACAAAGACACGGCGGTTAGAACCAAAAATCTCAGATTTGAACTCATCCGACCAAAGCGCAGATTTCCACCGGTCTAATGTCCTCTGCTGGTGTTTGTTGGCCCAAGCAAGTCTCTTCTTATTATTAGTGTCCTTTAGTAGTGGTTTCTTTGCAGCAATTTGACCATGAAGGCCTGATTCACGTAGTCTCCTCTGAACAGTTGGTGTTGAGATGTGTCTGTTACTTGAACTCTGAAGCATTTATTTGGGCTGCAATTTCTGAGGCTGGTAACTCTAATTAACTTATCCTCTGCAGCAGAGGTAACTCTGGGTCTTCCTTTCCTGTGGCGGTCCTCATGAGAGCCAGTTTCATCATAGCGCTTGATGGTTTTTGTGACTGCACTTGAAGAAAGGGTTCTTGAAATGTTCTGGATTGACTGACTTTCATGTCTTAAAGTAATGATGGACTGTCATTTCTCTTTGCTTATTTGAGCTGTTCTTTCCATAATATGGACTTGGTCTTTGACCAAATAGGGCTATCTTCTGTGTACCACCCCTACCTTGTCACAACACAACTGATTGGCTCAAACGCATTAAGAAGGAAAGAAATTCCACAATTTAACTTTTAACAAGGCACACCTGTTAACTACTTCTAGGTGACTACCTCATGAAGCTGGTTGAGAGAATGCCAAGAGTGTGTAAAGCTGTTATCAAGGCAAAGGGTGGCTACTTTGAGAACCTCAAATATAAAATATATTTTGATTTGTTTAAGACTTTTTGGTTACTACGTGATTCCATATGTGTTATTTCATAGTTTTGATGTCTTCACTATTATTCTAAAATGTAGAAAATAGTTCAAATTAAGAAAAACCCTTGAATGAGTAGGTGTGTCCAAACTTTTGACTGGTACTGTATATATATATATATATATATATACATTTTTTTTTTTTTTATAATATTCTGAACCGATGTTTGCCCTTTTGACATACAGTGCCTTCCGAAAGTTTTCATACCCCTTGACTTCTTCCACATTTTGTTGTGTTACAGCCTGAACACACAATAGCCCATAATGACAAAGAGAAAACATGTTTGTTTTTTTATGTTTGGACATTTATTGAAAATAAAATACAGAAATGTTTCATTTACATAAGTGTTCACACCCCTGAGTCCATATATGTTAGTCATCTTTACAGCTGTGAGTCTTTCTGGGAAAGTCTCTAAGAGCTTTGCACACTTGGATTGTACAATATTTGCACTTTATTCTTTTTTTAAATTCTTCAAGCTCTGTCTAGTTGGTTGTTGATCATAGCTAGACAGACATTTTCAAGTCTTGCCATAGTTTTTCAAGCCGATTTAAGTAAAAACTGTAACTAGGTCACTCAGGAACATTCAATGGCATCTTGGTAAGCAACTTTAATTCAGTGGCCTTGTGTTTTACATTATTGTCCCACTGAAAGGTGAATTTGTCTCCCGGTATCTGTTGGAAAGCAGAGTGAACCAGGTTTTCCTCTAGGATGTTGCCTGTGCTTAGCTCTATTCCATTTATTTTTATCCTAAACAAACTCCCCAGTCCTTGCCGATGACAAGCATACCCAATACATGATGCAGCCACCAGCATGCGTGAAAATATGAAGAGTGGTCCTCAGGGATGTGTTGTGTTGGATTTCCCCTTAAAACATAACGCTTTGTATTCAGGACATACAATTCAATTATTTGCCACATATTTTGCTGTTTTACTTTAGGATGAATGTTTTGGGATATTTTATTTAATTCTGTGCAGACTGCATTATTTTCACTCTGTCATTTAGGTTAGTATTGTGGAGTAACTACAATGTTGTTGATTCATCCTCAGTTTTCTCCTTTCACAGCCATTAAACTCTGTAACTGTTTTAAAGTCACCATTGGCCTTATGTTGAAATCGCTGAGTGGTTTCCTCCCTCTCCAGCAACTGAGTTAGGAAGTATGCCTGTATCTTTGTAGTGACTGGGTGTATTGATACACCATCCAAAGTGCAATTAATAACTTCACCATGCTCAAAAGGATTTTCAATGTCTGCTTTTGTTATTTTTACCCATCTACTAGTAGGTGTCCTTCTTTGTAAGGCATTGGAAAACCTCCCTTGTCTTTGTGGTTGAATCTGTGTTTGAAATTCACTGCTCGACTGAGGGGCCTTACAGATAATTATATATGAGGGTACAGATATGAGGTAGTCATTAAAAAAATCATGTTAAACACTATTATTACGCACAGAGTGAGTCCATGCAACTTATTATGTGACATGTTAAGCAAAGTTTTACTCCTGAATTTATTTAGGCTTGCCGTACATAACAAAAGGATTGAATTATTATTGACTCAAGACATTTCAGAATATTTTTTTTAATGAATTTGTAAGAATGTCTAAAAACATAATTCCACTTTGACATTATGTGGTATTGTGTGTGGGCCAGTGATGCAAAATCTAAATTGTATCCATTTTAAATTCAGGCTGTAACACAACAAAGTATGGTCAAAGGGTGTGAATAGTTTCTGAAGACACTGTATATGCTCTCATGGTGGGGAGGAAGAACAAAGAATTAACAAAGTTACTATGAAGATGTTATGAAGGATAAATATTTGCCTCTTCAAATCAAGCGTTTTAAAGCTTTGGGACGCAACCTGACAAAGGGCCTTATTCAATAAACACTGTACAGCATCCAAATATTCTTGAGACGCGGCCAAACAGTATTCCTCCCACACCGTTAAAATTGTTATACAATAAATACAACCATATTTTATACATGATTTATCAACAGATTTTGCTCACAGTCTTCATTTGATGGACCCTTTACAGTTTCCCTGATGGTATGAGTTAAAATTCTAATTAAGCGTGGGTGGTCAGTCTTAAAATCATCTTGCATTTCTGGAGGATGTTGCTATTGTTGAGTGATAGAAGGTTTGATGGTGGTAGCCTGGGATTTTAAAGCACAGCAGTTACCGCAATTTGTTTTACTTCATATTCAGACAATCTTAAAAGGACATGCAGTCTAGATGTGGCCCTGGTTTGCTTATACCGTTTCTAATTTATCTAATGGTGAATCCTATACGTCTTTATATAGAATACTGGAAATCCCTCCAACATAGTCTAATCCCCATCAAAGGGTTAATCAGGTATGTTTGGGGGAGACCAACACTATCCAGGTCTCTAGGGAATTACCTGCATTGACTCAGTCTGTAGGTACTTCACACATCCTTCAGGCACTTTAAGATGAAATAACCTCTAATCAGTGAGCCCTTCAAATTCATGGCTTCCATGCAAGTCGAGTCCAGCTCAACCATAGACCTCAATCAACCTTTCAAGTATTGTCCTTGTCAAGTAATTTAATTTCTTAAGAGACAGTTTCCCGGTCACAGATTAAGTTAAGTCCTGGACAATGAAGCAACTTGTAAGCCATTTTATTCCCTTTGTGTTATTGAAAATGGCTCGGAAGTAAACATTTTCACGGTTAAATTTACACCTGTTGTATTCGGCACATGTGACAAATACAATTTGATTTGATTTCATGGAGATTTTACATTGACCATGCTTTTATTCCAGAACTAGGCTTAATGCCCTGTGCCCTGAGAAACCGCCCCAAATGTCTGAACGTACTTTGTCTCTCTTGCATCAAACTCCTTCATCAATGCACTTGGTTGTCTTGATAGTCCATTCATAATATCCTAATTTCTGTCACACAAACCCACGGCACCCAGGCTAAATGAAGGAACAGTGTGACTGGAGTCTTGGATGTCAAAGGTTAGACAGGGGACAATACCAAGTAGTAGGCCTAGTTCTCTTACTTAACTTCCCAGTTAGCACCCTGAAGTGTCAAAAATGACACTGTCTCAACAGCTTTAATTCTAGGGTGAGAATCAGCAAGTCCTCTTCTGCATCTCAAAGGGCACCCGATTCCATAGTGCACTACTTTTGATCAGAGCACTACGGGCCCTGGTCAAAAGTAGTGCACTACATAGGGAATAGGGTGCTATTTGGGGTTCAAGCCCTCCTGTCCTAAGACCGGAGGCTGAGGTCCGCGGGACTGAGACCCCGGTCCAGTGACCACGACTGCCTGTGTGCCACAACTGACAGCCAAATGTCAGGCTACTCATGTGGAACTAAGGCCTTGGGGGTGTCTTGGCAGGAAATAATGTTTGCATCCCAAATGGCACCCTATTCCCTACATAACCCATAGTGCTCTGGTCAAAAGTAGTGCACGATGTATAGGCTTCCATTTGTGATGCATCCAATGTGTTGGCCTGAATTTCCTGCCATGCATCCAAGGTGTAAGGAAAGCTGAAGGGATCTGTTGAGGCCAGAGCTGATAATGGACCTAATTTACACCTCCAATCATTTCTCCTAAAATATGAATTAATCTCCAGGGGCTAATACTGACTTCTCTGTTGATAATACATATATATTAGTAGAGCTGCTGCATCACCCCCAGAAACATCTGAATAATAAAAAAAAAATATGAATAAAATGTTGTTTTTTTAAAGAAAAAAAAATCTCTAAAAAAGTTGTGCCTTTACTAGTCCTGTATTAGAGGACTGATAAGGCCTTCTGTAATATGATCAACCACTTCAATAGTTGCATTGCAGAGTTCTCCAAAATAGGCCTATTCATCTATAGATTAGTCTTCTAAACTAAGAATATTGGAATTTTCCCCCTGCAGTGCCCTTAATTGAGTTTACTATGGACTAATTCATTATGAAATCATTGACATGTTGACATCGACATGTTTCCTGTAGCTGTTGACACTGATAGGCTATGTTAAAGCCACCTATTGTTCGAGCTAATCGCCCGTAATTTACGCAGCAAATATCATTTATAGATTTAAAGATTACGTACGAATCATTACGTTGTGACCGATTTAAACTGTGAGAATGACTGACACCTTGGGTTTGGTCAACAACCATGCTTGTGAATTGCTCTGCATAAAATTCCCCTGACTTCGTGTCTGTGTCACGCAAGAGAGCCCACCCAGATCAGCATGGTATAAATGCAGCATCGGATTGGGTTTGAAAGTCTGTCACGAATAACTGCGCTCGCTTCTATTGCCATTTGGAAATTTTGCGTCCAGGAGGAGAGATAGCCTATTTCTTCAGTAGAGATGTCCGGATTTTTTTTGAACGTTTGCCAACTTGGTTTTTTTACTTACCTTGTGCTTTTTTCTTACATTTCTGTAACCACTTCAGTGAGTTTTGATTTAACCGAACTTGGAAATAAAGTTGCGAAAATTAAAGTTAATCAAAGAGGGAATCTTTGGGCGACAGGTAAGGCATGCGAAGGCTATTCTCAATCTCATCTACAACACAGCATACAATTGTGAAAGTAAAATCTGGCAATTATATTTTTTTTATTCCTAATTACAACAATGGATTAAGTCTAGCTCTTATCAAAGAAAGCTATATTTACTCTTTCAAAATATAGACTTTCAACATGTTAGGAAATATTTCATTTCACTTGAGAATCAAATGACCAAAATATAACTTTCTCTTACCTCCAAGGTCATTTTATGGGCAAGAAGAGTGTCATGGATAGCCCTCTGCTCCAGTCTCCCGATGGGCAGTCTGTGGATGCGTTCGAGGTCGCCTTGAGTCCGGAGCAGAACGGGATGGGTAATCTCTTCCAAGATGTGCTGAGGGTCGCGTTGCAAGCCCAACTCAGAGATGACACAGAGAACCGCTCTAAAAACCAGGTGAGCTATCAACAACACCAACCTGTATATGACCATAGATTTATCTGTACAATTTATAATGAGACTATCTTGTGTCATAATTGCATTGTTTAATGGCATTATCTTAACCAGGTGAGCCTCAACCGGTCTGACAAGAGATTTAACTGTGCAGTAGAAAATACATTATTTAATGGCATTCTCTTAATATCCCATAGGAGACTGGATTGTTGATGAAGATATTAGAGAGCTACATTGAAAACAACAGAAAGTGATGGAGAGGTCTATCATAATGTTCCTTATAACCAAGATGAAGTCATCCAGTCTATGTCTATAAAGGTTTTGGTCAACATGGAATCAAATCTCATATGCTTTATCATGATTGTAACATGTCTGTTCAGTTTACAGTTGACCAAAATGCTATTTGTAATGTCACTGGATCTGAAATGAAGGGTGAATCAAATGTACATGTGTATTTATCGTTTTTGAGGATGTGCTGCATTGTATTGTTGATATTAAATTATTTATATTCAATAAAACCAATTATTTTCAAATTCTTTGACATTTACCGTACATTAAATTATTAAAGGTTCCAAAAAGGAAAAGTTAATGTTTTCATACTTGAGGTATGAACAATTTATCAGGGTTGCAGAGTGTATGTCCTGTATACTGGACGGTTCTGACTTAGAGTATGTGGACAACTACAAATACCTAGATGTCTGGTTAGACTGTAAACTCTCCTTCCAGACTCACATTAAGCATCTCCAATCCAAAATTAAATCTAACTTCGCTCATGCTGCCAAACATACTCTCGTAAAACTGACCATCCTACCGGTCCCCGACTTCGGCGATGTCATTTACAAAATAGCCTCCAACACTCTATTCAACAAATTGGATGCAGTCTATCACAGTGCCATCCGTTTTGTCACCAAAGCCCCATATACTACCCACCACTGCGACCTGTACGCTCTCGTTGGCTGGCCCTCACTTCATACTCGTCGCCAAACCCACTGGCTCCAGGCCATCTACAAGTCTCTGCTAGGTAAAGCCCCGCCTTATCTCAGCTCACTGGTCACCATAGCAGCACCCACCCGTAGCACGCGCTCCAGCAGGTATATCTCACTGGTCACCCCCAAAGCCAATTCTTCCTTTGGCCGCCTTTTCTTCCAGTTCTCTGCTGCCAATGACTGGAACGAACTACAAAAATCACTGAAGCTGGAGACTCATATCTCCCTCACTAGCTTTAAGCACCAGCTGTCAGAGCAGCTCACAGATCACTGCACCTGTACATAGCCCATCTGTAAATAGCCCATCTAACTACCTCATCCCCATACTGTATTTATTTATTTATCTTGCTCCTTTGCACCCCAGTATCTCTACTTGCACATTCATCTTCTGCACATCTACCATTCCAGTGTTTAATTGCTATATTGTAATTACTTCGCCACCATGGCCTATTTATTGCCTTACCTCCCTTATCCTACCTCAGTTGCACATACTGTATATAGACTTTGTCTACTGTTTTATTGACTGTATGTTTGTTTATTCCATGTGTAACTCTGTGTTGTTGTATGTGTCGAACGTCTTTGCTTTATCTTGGTCAGGTCGCAGTTGTAAATGAGAACTTGTTCTCAACTAGCCTACCTGGTTAAATGAAGGTGAAATAAAAAAAATACTCCAGGGAATTGTAAGAACAGAATCCTTTAGTTTTACTGAGAAAAAGAATGCCTCGTCCCCTCATAGCCTACACACATAGACCAACAACTAAGGGGAACGCAGCATACCATCGTAATAATCATTCCACAATGTGAAATTCCAGGCATGATATCAACAGCCACTTCAGAAGACCAATAAAGTGATTTAATAACACAGAGAGATATGAACAAGACCCATTCTTCACTTAAAATCGTCTCATTACTACTTGTTGACTGGAAGACTAGTCTACCAATTGACTACATTCTCATGTGTTTGTCTCTTGAAGCTTTAATTGAAGAAACAGAGAGAAAACTCCAAATTATTACTGACTGATAAATAACTTTTTATTTTTTAATACAAAGATCCTGTACTTGAGAATAGAATAAATCACATTATCACCATAATGCTCTGACTAATAAATACATTTAAATCCCATTATGTTGTGGAAACAGGGTTTATTAAAAATGCACAAAACAGTACAAGTGGATAGATATTAATTCTGTCAGTTTCTGCCCCCTTTAACACTGATATTGACTGATATTCCATAGGGGCCTATACCAGATTACTTTAGTCAGCCAGGGAAGAGAAGCTTCACTTTGCCTCAGGCTATAGCAGGACTGAGAAATCAACAGATTGTACTCACAGCGTGAGTGAGAGAAAATAACTTGCTTTTTATGCGAGCAAATATAACAAGTGTGTACTAAAAATCAAGTTGAAGCAAGCAACACTTACTTACATAAACACTACATGTGGGCGCCTTACATAAATAATGTATATTCATGATTTAATGTTTAAATCTTGTCTTCAAACTGAAAAAAAATCAATATGGTACTCACATTCACCATTTCTCTCAGTATCGTCCAGTCTCTAAGTATTCAATCTCTTATTATCCAACTCGTTTTTTATTATCTGGCTTTTTTTGCATGAAGGGATGATCTCTGGCCTTCTCAATCAATAATGGCAATGTAATATATTTCACCTTTATTGCCCAGAGTCGATCCATTGTATTATAAACTGAACCAATAACATTAGCCAACTGTATTTCAATGACATTTACCAATATGTTCTGCCAGTCATGACAGTTCCTGTAGGCAGGGTATCACATTTTTCCAAACTGCTATTTGTTCTGTGTAGCTTACTTGACTGAAACTCTATACGTCTATACTGAAACATTTATGACATGTAATACATTCAACTTTGGTAACTGATACATCACTCACAAACAACAGGGCTTACACTGTGCATATGAAGGCTGACTCAATGTAAACTTAGCAAAAAAAGAAACATCCTCTCACTGTCATCTGCGTTTATTTTCAGCAAACTTAACATGTGTAAATATTTGTATGAACATAACAAGATTCAACAACTGAGACACAAACTGAACAAGTTCCACGGACATGTGACTAACAGAAATGGAATAATTTGTTCCTGAACAAATCAAATCAAATTTATTTATATAGCCCTTCTTACATCAGCTGATATCTCAAAGTGCTGTACAGAAACCCAGCCTTAAACCCCAAACAGCAAACAGGGCAGGTGTAGAAGCATGGTGGCTAGGAAAAACTCCCTAGAAAGGCCAAAACCTAGGAAGAAACCTAGAGAGGAACCAGGCTATGTGGGGTGACCAGTCCTCTTCTGGCTGTGCCGGGTGGAGATTATAACAGAACATGGCCAAGATGTTCAAATGTTCATAAATGACCAGCATGGTCAAATAATAATAATCACAGTAGTTGTCGAGGGGGGGGGGGGTCAAAATCAAAAGTAACAGTCAGTATCTGGTGTGGCCACCAGCTGCATTAAGTACTGCAGTGCACCTCCTCCTCGTGGACTGCACCAGATTTGCCTGTTCTTGCTGTGAGATGTTACCCCACTCTTCCACCATGGCACCTGCAAGTTCCCGGACATTTCTGGGGAGAATGGCCCTAGCCCTCACCCTCCGATCCAACAGGTCCCAGACGTGCTCAATGGGATTGAGATCCGGGCTCTTCGCTGGCCATGGCAGAACACTGTGTGATGACCCTCCTACTCTGTCTGCTGTATTCTTTCTCTTTGCTCTTGTTTTCCTTATTAGGATGTCGGCGGGCGGAGCTGGGAGGGTCGTCAGCGACATGGGACACATCTGGGCCCGGGTGTGTCCCGGGATAAATACACCTCTTCCCCATTCATTGAGGAGACTCTCTCCATGCAGACACACTGTTAGATTTTGGTTGTGGCCGTTTTGTTTGTTTGTTTGCTTTGGCACCTTTCAACACCCCTCATTATCACATTTATGCACGCAACCACTCACTTACACTACTGATTACTGACTAAACACACCATTGTTATATGTATTTACGTTACTTCAGTTAATAAATATGTTTGCTATTCCTTATTTCCACATTGTCTCCCTTTTTGTTACGGACTTCGAGCCCGTTTGTGACAAGTGGGGGCTCTATCTAGGTTCCTGTAAACTGACAGTGTGAGGTTTAAGTAGTTTTATGGACATTTACCGCACACAACATCTAATACATGTAGATGTTAGGAACAAATGGTAGCCAATAGCCACATTTCCCCATCTCACACTATGGGTGCTTGATCATTCAGTAAGGTCTGCACCCAGGGTCTGCTCACTCCCACCACACATCTGCCACTTCAGTTCAGACCCACTTCAAACTTTCTGTTCACGCTCAAAAACACAGCTGAGAACACCTGTTTAGGATTCCTTTTAAATAACCCAATGGCGTTCTCTCTGATGTCTTTGTGTCCTCACCTGTCTGACTCCTCCCTCATGTCTGATGTCTGATGTTCTATTGTTTTGCCTCTGTATTCGTCAGTTATCTCTCCACTGCTCCGTACCAGGGTTGGGGTCAATTCTATTTACATTCCAGTCAATTCAGAAAGTAAACCAAATTCCAATTCCATATTTTTCTAATTGAAAAGCATTCAAATGGGAATTTCAGCGTATTTCCTGAATTGACTGGAATTGAAATGGAATGGACCCCTACCCTGGTCTGTACTGTCTGATGTTTGAACTTTTCATTTTTTTAATCATTATGTTAGGTGACCTCCTATGTCACAAATAAATGCCATATCCTCAGCACCCAATGTCTGAAAAGCATTCCTACAATCCAGTCAAAAGAGGTCTCTGTATAATAGAGGTTAGATGATTGATTAAATTAGGATGTTTTTTAATAAAGTATATTAGGTATTGTCCTTGTGTTCTCTTCACACAGCATGGATGTATTTGTCACTCTGGGTCTTGATTACTTACAGCTGTGTAGTTCTAATACACTAACACCTCTTCTCACATTGTTGTCTCATGTGGTTGATTTATGATTGTTCCTCTTCAAATGTTTTCTGATTAAAGTTTCCCAGTTGTAATTACTGTTTATAAACTGGGTGGTTTGAGCCCTGAATGCTGATTGGCTGACACCCGTGGTATATCAGACCGTATACTGTGGGTATGACAAAACATTTATTTTTACTGCTCTAATTACTTTGGTAATCCGTTTATAAACCAATAAGGCACCTCGGGTTTGTGGTATATGGCCAATATACCATGGCTAAGGGCTGTATCCAGGCACTCCTCGTTGTGACGTGCATAAGAACAGCCCTTAGCCATGGTATATTGGCCATATACCACACCTCCTCAGGCCTTATTGCTTAAATATATGACACACAAGTATACATAATATATTTTATACATGTAGGTTACACATTAATATAGCAATATTATGCATGGTAACATGTGTTGCATAGTGTTATTATCATTATTATTACTAGCCTTGCATAGCTCCCAGATACACCGTCAGTATGGAGTAGGAGGAACACATTCTCCTACACAGAATTCATTCAGCCATATTGAATTTGGCTATAATCAGTGACCCCTCAACTAGCCTATGCACATGCATGACACCTCTGGGGAAATGCTTTTACATTTAATTAGGCTGTCTCTTCAGAATGATATGCTAAATGTCAAAGGGTCATCATGATGTAATTTGTAGATACAGTAAATAAATAAACAAACAATCAACATTTTGAATGGTAGGATGAGGTAACACCCACCCATGTATAGGCTACAGTGTAGCACATCATATCATAGTCTTAATTGTATTTCGTAATGAACAGTTGATTGAATTGAAATGTAATTGTCTTTCCATGACTAATAGCTCGCACACGTCGCACCGAATGTGGATCTAGGGTTTGTCTGCCGATCGTCCCGCGCGCTGTGTTTTGACCACCCACTGTAGACGTCTGACTGCCGACATTTTTCAAGCTGTTCCACAGGTAAAATCGGTGCGCACTGCGTTCGCAAATTACGTTCCGAGGTGTTAAGTACTCTCGGCCAGCAAACGCTATTGGTGTGTCTGAGCCCTAAGAAGTGCACGACTGTAATGTTTTCAGTGTTGGTCATTGAGTAAGTAGTAGGCGGCATCCCCAGTTAGAGTATGACGTGCTAGTCCAGCCCGCCAGCCCCCAACACTAGATCTCCACTGACACATGCTCCTCTCCTTGGGGAAGAGAGATTGAATTTATCATTTCAATGGCCTTTCCTTGCTTCCCACTCACTCCAATACACAAATCCCAGTTTTGCCTTCCTTGCGTGGTAGAAGATACACAGTGATCTGTCTCCTCTGACAGTCACATACACATCTGCTGACATGTCTAGCTGGAGGCTGATAGGATATTAACCAGGTTAATGATGAGGAGGGCAACAGGCAGACAGACAGCCGAGGAAGCAGTCATTTGCTCTCATGAACGCACTAATGTTGATTGGGTGGACAGCTTCTTTATTATTAAGAAAGTAAACTATGTCCTTATATCACTTGATAGTGAGACAGATATCACATTCATATAGATAACTCAAAGATATCATGTATGAAGCCAATTTAATTGGCTTTTGGAGTTGTTTTGAGGAAATCATCATTTTGCAACGTTGGGTTGGCAGATGTTTTGTTATTCTAAATTTGCAGGGAGATATGAAGTGGTTTAAATGTATTTTGGGGCAGTAACTCCCAGCACCACAAACAACCTAAGCTTGTTAGTGTGTGTGTAAACCCTCTTCTGAATGGTTTAAATTACCCCCACAATAAAATTATACTGAAGGAACAGGTCAAGCCATTGCAATGCTGATGGTGAGAGAGAATGAATCATTACGCTTCTGTTTGTGACATCAGTATAATGAGTAGACTGATTCCAATATAACAACAATTGTTCCTGGTTCAAATGTATGTTTGTAAAACAAAGATTATAGCATATGCCTGGACAATTTGAATGAAATAGTAACAGTTTGTCTTGTTAGTTAGGTCATGATTTCCCGCCCTAAACGGATCAAAAAAATACATTTGCTCTGAATACCAATTAAACTCTTGGTGAAAGTTAGCCATAGAGACTTGTTATCATGATGCAAAAATGCATTTGGCTCCCAGCTTATAATACCTATGGCTGACTGATAGATGGATCTAGGTGGCATTTAATAGCTCAATAAAGGAAAGGCTTTAGGCAAGGGCTAAAGCCCACAACCTCAGAGATAATGTAGACCCTAAGGTATTCATTCTGTCTAATTTCAAACCCTTGATGTTGGCTGTCAGGTAGAGGTAATTCATCAGTTTTATAATGCAAACTCACGAGACCATACCGGTATATGGGTTTAACCGTTTGAAAATAATCAACACATAAACCCCAGTGGATCTGAGAAAGACATTGGGAACACATTGGGATCTGCGTGCTTTGAGAAACACACAATCCTCTGACAGGAGTTTTGTGTGTGTGTGCATCAATATTTTGTCTCATATTGTACAGAAATTGATGCAAGTCAAAGCTAACAACTGAGGGGGTATATTGCCACCTTCTGGTATGAATGATAATTTTCCTGTCTGAGTTTTTCTAATCTTTTACTGCTTACTCACTGCCTATCAGTTTTTAAACCTTCATTTATGGTAGCTATTAGTATAGGCCTTGTATGTGTGTACTATGTACAGTGTGTGTGTGCATGTGTGTCTCATATTTTGTGTTTGATTGATATATTTTTGATAATTAAAAGCTACTAGGCATGTTAATTGTTACTAATCTGTAATCTATTACAAGTTATACATTGTATCAATTCATAATGTTACAGTATCCAACAGTTTACTGTCTGCAGGTCTTTATTTGCAGATGATGGGGCCTTATGGAAGAGGGGAAGATATGTACCATACATAGTCAGGAAAGTACAGGAAGAAATTGATGAGGTAGAGCGGTGGGCATTAATGTGGGGATTCAGGTTCTCTGTAGAGAAAACTCAGACAATGTTCTTTACCAGGAGGAAAGTGGGAGATGAGGTACGCCTGAGGTTGTACGGGAGAGAACTGGAGAGTGTGGGGGTCTTCAGGTTCCTTGGGGTGTACTGTGACACTAGACTGACCTGGGCAGAACACATTGAGAGAGTGGTGGGAAAGTGTAAGAAGGTGCTAAATGTGATGGGCTGTCTGACAGGGATGGAACGGGGGGCTGTGTATTCCTCACTGAGGACCATGTATGTTGCATTGATTCCATCTGTAATAGACTTTGCGCTTATGGTTCGGCAGCCCCTACCTCACTGAAAAGATGTCATACAGGCACTAGGACTCAGAATATGTAGTGGGGCGTTTCGGACCTCCCCAGTGTCAGGTGGAGATGAGGGAGATGCCATTGCAGATTAGGAGACAGCAGCTGGCAATTAACGATTGACTCAACCTACAGGGGCATGGGGTGTCTCATCCTGCGAAAGGGATGCTACATGCATGCTGGGAACATGAGCTTTGGGTGGTGGGTAGTTATTCCCTTCGTAAGGCAATCAAACAGGCAAAACGTCAGTACAGAGACAAAGTGGAGTCGCAATTCAACGGCTCAGACACGAGACGTATGTGGCATGGTCTACAGACAATCACGGATTACAAAGGGAAAACCAGCCACACCGACGTCTTGCTCCCAGACAAGCTAAACACCTTCTTCGCCCGCTTTGAGGATAACACTGCCACCGATGCAGCCCGCTCCCAAGGACTGTGGGCTCTCGTTCTCCGTGGCCGATGTGAGTAAAACGTTTAAGCGAGTTAACCCTCGCAAGGTTGCCGGCCCAGACGGCATCCCTAGCCGCGCACTCAGAGCATGAGTAGACCAGCTGGCTGGAGTGTTTACGGATACATTCAATCTCTCCTTTATCCCAGTCTACTGTCCCCACCTGCTTCAAGATGTACACAGCTGATTGCATAAGACAGCATCCAACAGGAAGGTGTGATTTTTGCCAGGAAACAGACAGTGGTGCATGTGCTGATATAGTGTGGGCAGTATGAAAGGGAAGAGAGACAGATCCAATATGAGGGAGAAGGGGATACAGGATTTGAGTTTAATGAGCATACTAAGTAGAACATCATCAAATCAAATGTTACTGGTCACATACACATGGTTAGCAGATGTTATTGTGAGTGTTGAGAAATGCTTGTGCTTCTAGTTCTGACAGTGCAGAAATATCTAACAAGTAATCTAACAATTCTACAACAACTACCGAATACACACAAATCTAACTAAAGGGATGGAATAAGATTAAATACAGTTGAAGTCAGAAGTTTACATACACTTAGGTTGGAGTCATTAAAACTCGTTTTTCAACCACTCCACAAATTTCTTGTTAACAAACTATAGTTTTGGCAAGTCGGTTAGGACATCTACTTTGTGCATGACACAAGTAATTTTTCCAACAATTGTTTACAGATTATTTCACTTATAATTCACTGTATCACAATTCCAGTGGGTCAGAAGTTTACATACACTAAGTTGACTGTGCCTTTAAACAGCTTGCAAAATTCCAGAAAAGGATGTCATGGCTTTAGAAGCTTCTGATAGGCTAATTGACATCATTTTGAGTCAATTGGAGGTGTACCTGTGGATGTATTTCAAGGCCTACCTTCAAACTCAGTGCCTCTTTGCTTGACATCATGGGAAAATCAAAAGAAATCAGCCAAGACCTCAGAAATAGAATTGTAGACCTCCACAAGTCTGGTTCAACCTTGGGAGCAATTTCCAAACGCCTGAAGGTACCACGTTCATCTGTACAAACAATAGTACGCAAGTATAAACACCATGGGACCACACAGCCATCATTCTGCTCAGGAAGGAGACACGTTCTGTCTCCTAGAGATGAACGTACTTTGGTGTGAAAAGTGCAAATCAATCCCAGAACAACAGCAAAGGCCCTTGTGAAAATGCTGGAGGAAACGGGTACAAAATTATCTATATCCACAGTAAAACGATTTTTATATCGACATAACCTGAAAAGCCGCTCAGCAAGGAACAAGCCACTGCCCCAAAACCGGTATAAAAAAGCCAGACTACGGTTTGCAACTGCACATGGGGACAAAGATCATACTTTTTGGAGAAATGTCCTCTGGTCTGATGAAACAAAAATAGAACTGTTTGGCAATAATGATCATCCATCGTTATGTTTGGAGGAAAAAGGGGAATGCTTGCAAGCCGAAGAACACCATCCCAACCGTGAAGCATGGGGGTGGCAGCATCATGTTGTGGGGGTGCTTTGCTGCAGGAGGGACTGGTGCACTTCACAAAATAGATGGCATCATGAGGACGGAAAATTATGTGGATATATTGAAGCAACATCACAAGACATCAGTCAGGAAGTTAAAACTTGGTCGCAAATGGGTCTTCCAAATGAACAATGACCCCAAGCATACTTTCAAAGTTGTGGCAAAATGGCTTAAGGACAACAAAGTCAAGGTGTTGGAGTGGCCATCACAAAGTCCTGACCTCAATCCTATAGAAAATGTGTGGGCAGAACTGAAAAAGCGTGTGCGAGCAATGAGGCCTACAATCCTGACTCAGTTACACCAGCTCTGTCAGGAGGAATGGGCCAAAATTCACCCAAATTATTGTTGGAAGCTTGTGGAAGGCTACCCGAAACGTTTGACCCAAGTTAAACATTTTAAAGGTAATGCTATCAAATACTAATTGAGTGCATGTAAACTTCTGACCCACTGGGAATATGATGAAAGAAATAAAAGCTGAAATAAATAATTCTCTCTACTATTATTCTGACATTTCACATTCTTAAATAAAGTGGTGATCCAAACTGAACTAAAACAGGGAATTTTTACTAAGATTAAATATCAGGAATTGTGAAAAACTGAGTTTAAATGTATGCGGCTATGGTGTATGTAAACTTCCGACTTCAACTGTACATATAAATATACGGATGAGCAATGACAGAGCGGCATAGACAAGATGCAATAGATGGTATAAAATACAGTATATACATATGAGTATGAGTAATGCAAGATATGTAAACATTATTAAAGTGGCATTATTAAAGTGACTAGTGATCCATTTATTAAAGTGGCCAATGATTTCAAGTCTGTATGTAGGCAGTAGCCTCTCTGTGTTAGTGACGGATGGTAGCGGGGTGAACAGACAGTGGCTCGGGTGGTTGTTGTCCTTGATGATCTTTTTGGCCTTCCTGTGACACCGGGTGCTGTAGGTGTCCTGGAGAGCAGGTAGTTTTCCCCCGGTGATGCGCACCACCCTCTGGAAAGCCTTGCGGTTGTCAGAGGTGCAGTTGCCGTACCAGGCGGTGATGCAGCCCGACAGGGTGCTCTCAATTGTGCATCTGTAAAAGTTTGTGAGGGTTTTTGGTGACAAGCCACATTTCTTCAGCCTCCTGAGGATGAAGAGGCACTGTTGCGCCTTCCTCACTACATTGGCTGTGTGGGTGGACCACTTCAGTTTGTCCGTGATGTGTACGCCAAGGAACTTAAAACTTTCAACCTTCTCCACTGCTGTCCCCTCTGCTGTTTCCTGAAGTCCATGATCTCCTCTTTTGTTTTGTTGACGTTGAGTGAGAGGTTGTTTTGCTAACAGCACACTCCGAGTGCCCTCACCTCCTCCCTGTTGGCTGTCTCGTCGTTGTTGGTAATCAAGCCTAGTACTGTTGTGTCGTCTGCAAACTTGATGATTGAGTTGGAGGCGTGCATGGCAACGCAGTCATTGGTGAACAGGGAGTAAGGAGGGGGCTGAGCACGCAGCCTTGTGGGGCCCCAGTGTTGAGGATCAGCAAAGTGGAGATGTTGTTTCCTACCTTCACCACCTGGGGGCGGCCCGTCAGGAAGTCCAGGACCCAATTGCACAGGGCGGGGTTGAGACCCAGGGCCTCTAGCTTAATGGTGAGCTTGGAGGGTACTATGGTGTTGAATGCTGAGCTATGGTCAATGAACAGCTTTCTTACATAGGTATTCCTCTTGTCCAAATGGGTTAGGGCAGTGTGCAGTGTTATGGCAATTGCATCGTCAGTGGACCTATTGGGGCGGTATGCAAATTGAAGTGGGTCTAGGGTGACAGGTAAGGTGGAGGTGATATGATCCTTGACTAGCCTCTCAAAGCACTTCATGATGACAGAAGTGAGTGCTACGGGGCGATAGTAGTTTAGTTCAGTTACCTTTGCCTACTTGGGTACAGGAACAATGGTGGGCATCTTGAAGCATGTGGGGACAGCAGACTGGGATAGGGAGAGATGGAATGTCAGTAAACACACCAGCCAGCTGGTCTGCACATGCTCTGAGGACACGGCTAGTCATGCCATCTGGGGCGGCAGCCTTGCGGGGGGGTAACACGTTTAAATGTCTTACTCACGTTGGCCACGAAGAAGCAGAGCCCACAGTCCTTGGTAGCGGGCCGCATCCGTGGCACTGTATTATCCTCAAAGCAGGCAAAGAAGGTGTTTAGTTTCTGGAAGCAAGACGTCGGTGTCCTTGACGTGGCTGTTTTTTTTTTTGTAGTCCGCGATTGTCTGTAGACTCTGCCACATACGTCTCGTATCTGAGCCGTTGAATTGCGACTCCACTTTTTCTCTAAACTGACATTTTGCTTGTTTGATTACCTTGTGGAGGGAATAACTACACTGTTTGTTTCCGGCTATAATCCCAGTCATGGTTAAATGCGGTGGTTCGTGCTTTCAGTTTTGCGCAAATTCCGCCATCTATCCACGGTTTCTGGTTAGGGTAGGTTTTAATAGTCACAGTGGGTACAACATCTCCTATACACTTCCTTATAAACTCACTCACAGAATCAGCGTATACGTTGATATTATTCTCTGAGGCCACCCGGAACATGTCCCAGTCCGCATGATCAAAACAATCTTGAAGCGTGGATTTCGATTGGTCAGACCAGCGTTGAATAGTTCTTAACACAGGTACATCCTGTTTGAGTTTTTACCTAAAGGAAGGGAAAGGGAGCAGCAAAATGGAGTCGTGGTCAGATTTGCCAAAAGGAGGGCGGGAGAGGGCCTTGTATACATTGCGGAAGTTAGAGTAGCAGTGATCCAGAGTTTTGCCAGCGCGAGTACTACAGTCAATATGCTGATATAATTTAGGAAGCCTTGTTCTCAAATTTGCTTCGTTAAAATCCCCAGCTACAATAAATGCAGCCTCAGGATATATGGTTTCCAGTTTGCATAAAGTCCAGTGAAGTTCCTTGAGGGCCGTCGTGGTATCGGCTTGAGGGGAGATATACACGGCTGTGACAATTACCGAGGAGAATTCTCTTGGGAGATAATACAGTCAGCATTTGATTATGAGGAATTCTAGGTCAGGTGAACAAAAGGACTTGAATTCCTGTATGTTGTTACAATTACACCATGAGTCGTTAATCATGAAACACCCCCGCCCTTCTTCTTCCCGGAGAGATGTTTATTCCCGTCGGCACGACATACAAACAAACATTATCGACTCCTACAGCATATCCCAAGAGAGCCATGTTTCTGTGAAACAGAGTATGTTACAATCCCTGATATCTCTCTGGAAAGCAACCCTTGCCCTAATTTAATCTACCTTGTTATCTAGAGACTGGACATTAGCGAGTAATATACTTGGAAGCAGTGGGTGGTGTGCACGCCTCTGAAGTCTGACCAGAGGATCGCTCCATCTACCTCTTCTCTGGCAGCGTTGTTTTGGGTCAGCCTCTGGAATCAGCTCAAATTCCCTGGGTAGTTCGGACAAAGGATCCGCTTCGGGAAAGTTGTATTCCTGGTCGTAGTGCTGGTAAATTGATGCCGCTCTGATATCTTCTAGTTCTTCCCGGCTGTGGGTAATGTAACACTTAAGATTTTCTGAGCTAACAATTTAAGAAATAATACATAAAAAAACGAAATACTGCAACATTTCCTAAGGACTAGAAGCAAAGCCCTCTCTGAAGCCCTCTCTGTCAGCACCATTTTAAAAAAAACATTAGATACAGTATAATTGTTTATATTTTTTTATAGGAGAAACAGGGCTGGCATGTAGGATTCCTCTCCCTCTAGCTCACACTTCAGTACAGTAGGTGGCAGTAATGACCCATAACAGTGGATGCCATCCGCCGATAAACCCCAGATAAACCCCACAGAAGAAGTTTGATGATCTCATCTGCACACGTGACATATCCGCTCTTTTGTAGAAGGCGGCAGTGGGGTAGAACCTACCACTGCACTGAGGTATAATAAGAACGGTCAGGACAGCCATTTTATTATCATAACATTCATGATCCATCCGAAATTACAGTAACATATTTGGATTCCAGCGCAACCATGGGCCAGTGTGGAATTACTTCATCAAAGACCGTCCTGGTGTTTCTGAATCTAATATTCTGGGTAAAATATCACGAACTTGTTTCAAAACATGTATTTGACGCTAGGTAGTCAAGGTTGGGATTAATTACAGTACGCAACAGAAATTGCTAACGTTAGCTGCAGCAAAGGGAGGCGTCTGCTAACATTAGCTAGCTCACGTTAATTCTCTACAAAATTAATATGTGGAGCTTTCCAACCATCCTGTCTAGTTTATTAAAGTATACATTATTTCTGAAATGTATGCTTTGCAGTTATTGCAAGCACGGGTAGAACAAGTACAGGTAGCCAGCAGATCCGACCCGTTGGTGGGTAGGACAGCATTCCTGTGTATATAAAACACTTTCCGTAAATGGCTGCTGTTGCCACATGCTAGCTAACATGAGGAAGAAAACGTCTGAACGACTACTAGTTTCAATTATACAATCTTCTCAGTGTAACAGTTGGGAAATGGAACAATTCGGAGTACAACGCATTTCCCAACCCTCGATTAAAGTACATTGAACGGGTTATATCTCGCGGTGTCAGAGACTAATGCAGCTGTTAGCAAGCGTGTCGGATCTGCTGGCTAATATCGGACAGGCATTTGCCATTGTTGTTAGCTCTAGCTTTTAGCTAGCTAACCGTCTGACATTTAATGCTGCAATTTGTTGCATGAAAACCAGCGAGATTGAATGAAATACTGCATAACGGTGGGTAAGACTATATGCACGATTGTAGTTTGTGCCAGTCAGTTTAGCAGAAAACGTATCAACACAGAGAACAATGAAAAACATCTTTGCTATCACTGTGAGAGACCTAGCTAGCCTGCTGGCTAACGCCTAGCCGCCATGCGATGTCCCCGACATTTCATTGCAGCATCAGTGTTTTCACAAGTTAGTATTTCATATTGTTTAGGCCTAACCTCTCACCCAATCTCATCTGATAGTAGCCTGACTACTCACGCTAAATTATTACGCTGCTCTGTCGTTCGCGATATACTTGAATTACCGAGAAGAAACTAACGGGCGTAGAGTTTGGCAATAGCAAGGAGTCCGTCTAGCAGCCAGACACATCTGATAGTGCTTGGTAATACAGTGTGCTGCAATGTTCACTTAGCTTAACTTTACATGACTGAAGATTCCCTTTATTTTTAAACAAAATTTCCAATTGCAATATAATAGCAAAAAAACATAGGACATCACTACACATGTATTTTTCTCTGAAGATACATACAATATCATTAAAGTAAAATAATAAACAAAAACAAGAAATAAAAATCCCTATACATGAATTGCCAGTGACAACAGTTTTAAAAGTTAGGGTACATATAAAAAAGAAAATAAAAAATGTCAGTGTTTACAATTGTTGTAAGGATACATCGTTTTTTAAAATATTGACTAATTGTAGATGTTTTATTAAATATTGGATTTTAAGTAAAAATATATTGCATTTAGCGACAGATTTCAAATAGTTTTGTTTTTATTTGAATAATAACATATTACGGCTCATTGTAAATACATGGGTCATATTAATTAAATTTTTAAAAATGTAATTACTTAACTCACTCCAAAATAACTTCAGAGTCACATTTTATCACAAAAATGGCATATGTCCTCTTAAGTCCATGAATTTAGACAAGTTATTGCAAGGGTATATTTTGCAAGTTTTTAAAGTGAAACTGAGGATACCCTTGCTACACACCAGCAGCTAGCCAGTGACCACATACCAACATTGTTTTAACAAACACACATAAAGGTTTGTCTCAGTCTGCACACAATATTGGGTTTTCTTTCTGATAAGCAAATAAACTTTGGATGTTACATGCCTGACCCACACTCTTTCTCTTGCTCTGTCTCCCTCTCACTGCCCCTTCTCTAGGCTGCAGCTGGAATTCTGTGTTACATTGGAGCCTATGTGTTCATCACATATGATGACTATGACCACTTCTTTGAGGATGTGTACACCTTGATCCCAGCGTCCATTATAATAGCAGTCGGGACTCTGCTGTTTATCATTGGGCTGATTGGATGCTGTGCCACAATACGGGAAAGCTCCTGTGGACTAACAGCTGTAAGTATTGAAAAGCACATGGATACAAATGTAATTTGTATAATGCAAGTAAATATAATTTCTAATCTTTGGACTAGATATTGAATTGATCATATCTCTTCTCTTTGCTCTGCAGTTTGCTGTCATTCTCCTGCTGGTGTTTGTCACAGAAGTTGTTGTGGTTGTTATTGGCTATATCTACAGAGCTAGGGTTAGTATTGGCCTACTCTCTAGTGTCTTATCGCACAAAAGCAATAGAAAAGGGTGAATGGGAATGCAGTTTGTTAGAATTTAATATGAATGTTACAATTCTTGCACAGATGAAATTGACGTTGTTGCTTGTACTCAGGTGGAAGATCAGGTGAACCACTCCATTCAGAAGGTGTATGATGAGTACAATGGCACCAACACAGATGCCCCCAGCCGTGCCATCGACTATGTGCAGAGACAGGTGAGAACAACGCGACTGGATTTATTTCTCTTGACATGTTTTTTAAAAGATGACTATAGGTGAGTTTGCAGGTGCCTACAGCAGTCTCACTCTCTCTCCACATCTCTCTCCTACCCTCTCCCCGTCATAGCTCCACTGCTGTGGCATTCACAACTACTCTGACTGGAGGAATACTCGCTGGTTCAAGGAGTCCAGAAACGACAGTGTTCCAGTCAGCTGCTGTAAACCCAACATCAGCAACTGTACTGGAACCATGAGCCGGCCTGGCGACCTCTACCCAGAGGTAAGAGAGAACACGCACGCCCAAGCGTTTCCTTTAGCCGGTAAATAGCCCAATGAAAATAAATATTGTCTATAAATGGACCTTTGTAGCTCAGTTGGTAGAGCATAGCGCTTGTAACGCCAGGGTAGTGGGTTTGAATCCCAGGACCACACCAACGTAAAATGTATGCACGCATGACTGTAAGTCACTTTGGATAAAAGTGTCAGCTAAATGGCATTTATTACAAATCCCATCGACTATGCATGGTGATTGGTTCAGGTTGTCTTTCAATCGCATCATCTCTCTACTATGCCTGTCTGTCTTGAGATTGCGCTCTCACTAGCGAACTTACAGCATTTTATCAACTGGTACCGGCGCACAATGTTTCCTGCGCCAGTGAGTCTGAAAAGTGTTCACTGTATTTTAAAGAGAATTTACAGACGTCATACAATTCCACCAAGGAGGACATTTTTGATTAAGTCATTTTGCTTCCCTCTTCCTCCTAATCTAATGCCTAGTCAAGTAGCTTAAAAATGCTGGATACCGTGCAAATCAAGTTAGCTAGTTAGCTAACTAGCTACCGTACCAAGGATGGAGGCACAGCATTTCTTTTTAAATAAACACTGAAACAGGATATTGTGCAAGGAGCCAACGTTCACTTCGTAGGCCCTCATTTCTCCTTGCATATTTATTGTAGTCACTTGCATATGGTGTCAATGAATTGTCAGTGGGCACTCCTAGAAAACCATTACCTAACACATGACGGCATTCAAATGGGAATCTATTTGATTTGGTTGGACATTCGACTCACACATTTATTTCCTAAAGAAAATACTGACATACACGCATGTTTTTAATATTTGTATTTTTTCCTCTAGGGCTGTGAAGCTCTTGTTGTGAAAAAGCTGAAAGAAATCATGATGTATGTCATTTGGGCTGCTCTGACCTTCGCTGCAATACAGGTAAACAAATATAGGCAGGTAGCCTAGTGGTTAGAGCATTGGACTTGTAACCGAATGCAAGATTGAATCCCTGAGCTGACAAGGTAAAAAATCTGTCGTTCTGCCCCTGAACAAGGAAGTTAACCCACTGTTCCTAGGCCGATATTTGAGTCCTTCTGTAATAACATCTGAACCATGTGTACCAGGTGCATGTTAACTAGAGCTGCAGTAATGTCCTCCTGCAGTGGGAGTCTCTAGTCTAGTAGGCCTTGAGCTGCTGCAGAGAAGCTGACCTGATTGTGTCAAATCGCTTTTTCAATGTTTCAACACTACCTTACGGGACATCACAACATGGGTTCTGCTGACCAGTCACTTCCCTTCTCCTTATGAGGATAACTTGCTCTATTTGTGGAGTCACTGGATGCATAGTAATTATGAAATGGATGTTCAAATGCAGTCTCATGAGTCATAACAATGTAGAATGCTGCAGGTATCCCAAACAGCCTTTATTCTCCAGGCATAAAGAGCATTTAAATACCAGCCCTGATGAAGGCATGCGTCACATTGTGCAGGTGTTAATGCTCAATGTACCCGGTTAATTAAGACTAGAGTGTTTTTCTACCTTTTTTGTAGGTATGATTCTTCTAGTTTTCCTTTTTGTTCTCCTTCATTCGAAGAACTTCACTTCACACACCAAGTTCTCTTCAATTAATCGAATCACATGTGATGGCATGGCACAAGACTGGGACAGAAACCCTGCACTACTGTCGCTCTAGGAGCAGGACTCCTTGAAATTCTAGTCTTTCACAAGACGGAGTAGCTGGCCAGTGCACGTGAAATTTTATTCTGGGTGCAGCGATGATGATTATGCTAACTATGCATACTGTTGTACTCCTCCATCTGCCCGTAGATGCTGGGGATGCTGTGTGCCTGTGTGGTGCTGTGCAGGATGGGGCATGACCCTGCCTATGAGCTACTGGTCACCGGCGCAACCTACGCATGAGGAGGACACAGGCCCCGCCCGCACCAAGGGCTCCACCAATAAGAATAAAGAAAAGAAGCCTCACCTGACATGTCCACAATTTTTAGTTTTCAGTAGTAGTAAGCTCAAGCACACCTTGCACAGGATAACTATTGTGTATACACTGGTGATGGGGTGGGGGGGGGGGGGGTCTGTGAAAATAATTATTTATTGAACATGCTTTGTAACTTTATTTTAATTTTAAATGTTTGTTTTTTAGACACGATGGAATTCCTATGGCCAAAGTTGTTAAATGGCGAATTGATATTGTTGTTTTTCTTTTGCTCAAGAAATACAGCCTTGCCTATTTTCTTTTCCCTTTTGGGGCACAAAGGATGATTAGGGGCTCTTTACGGAAGAGAACTACTGCTCAGTGCAATATGTGGAATGTACTCCTTTCTCATGTGTCAGTTTGCACTATGACTAGAGCTCTGGAGGTATTTAAGGAATATTTAATCATGTGAATATTAGAAGTACCTTTATCTATGAGGGACCCTGTAGTTTACCACTAAATTGTGAGTCAGTCTCCATTCATAGGTAGTGTAGAGGTACTTTACCAGTGTTACCTAAGACCCATGTGTAGATAGAGCTTTGTGTTACAAGTTGGTACATATGTAGGTGTTTTCCAACACACACATTCTAATACCTAGTATGAAAGGGAAGGGGTGAATCTCAATTGTATTTTCTTGATTCCCTTGTCCTCTCTCCTTGCCTCCTTTTAAAATGCATTGGAGGAGAAGATCCAAGTGGAGAAACCTTAGATCTGTGCATTGAGAAGCTGAGGAGGGAGGACATGAGGAATACAATTGAGATTCAACCCTGCCTGGGAATTTGATGTAAACCACCAAAGAATTGGGGCTGGGACGGAGGGAGTCACTTTTGTTTTGTATTTTTGTGGCATTGTGTATTATTTTTCAAACAAAAGTTAATATTTAGACTTGTAGCATTGCAGAAAATAATGTGAAACAAAGTCATGTAAATAGATTGGGGAAAGAACTTTGATTGAAATAAACCTAAATTTAAACTAAAACATGTTTTATTGTTCACTGATGAACTGAAGCACCACTTTTCAATGTATCCAAACTAAGGAAACTTCAAAGTAAACAAGACATATTTTATAAATCAAATATCACATCAAATACAGTACAGCTGTTGGTCTTGATTCACATACTCTTCTACTTTCTCTTGTAGATCACTTCTCAGGTTGGTGTAGACCAGTGCAGTTATTTTATCCTCACACATATTTACAATTGATACAGTTTAAAGTTTGACTAGTTTTCTGTATGGTATCTGAGATTCCCTACAGTGTTGTGAAAAAGTATTTGCCCACTTTCTGATTATTACTTTTTCATATTTTTGATACTGAATGTTTTCAGATCTTCAACCAAAACTTAATATTAGATTAAAGGGCCAGAGTTTACAAATGACGACAAATTAGTATTTATTTTACTTATTTAATTAATAAAGTTATACAACACCCAATTCCCCTGTGTGAAAAAGTAATTGCCCCCCAACGCTCAGTAACTGTTTGTGCCACCTGTAGCTGCAGTGACTGCAACCAAATGCTTCTTGTAGTTGATCAGTCTCACATCGCTGTGGAGGAATGTTGTCCCACTCTTGCATGCAGTACTGCTTTAACTCAGTGACATTTGTGGGTTTTCAAGCATGAACTGCTTGTTTAAAGTCCTGTCACAATATCAATTTGGATTAGGTCTGGACTTTGACTAGGCCATTCCAAAACAAAAAAAAATGTGATCCATATTATCCAAAAAGTTGATTCAAGTTTGCCAAAAAGCACATGCATGATCATCAAGACTCTTGAATGTTCTATGGACAGATGAGTCAAAAGTATAACTTTTTGGATGACATGGGTTCCATTATGTCTAGTGAAATCCGAACACTGCATTCTACAGTAAGAGCCTTATACCCACGGTCAAGTATGGTGGTAGTATGATGGTTTGGGGATGCTTTGCTGCCTCAGGACCTGGACGAGTTGACTTAATAGAAGGAACCATGAATTCTGGTCTGTATCAGAATTCTACAGGAGAATGTCAGGCCATCCGTCTGTGAGCTGCATCTGGGTTATGCAGCAAGACAATGATCCAAAACACACAAGTCTACATGAAAAGAGCTAAAAAGCAACAAATGTGTTTTGGAATGACCTCGTCAAAGTCCAGACCTAATCCCAATTGAGATGTGGCAGGTCTTGAAACGAGAAGTTCATGCTTGAAAACCCACACGTCTGTGAGTTAAAGCAGTTCTGCATGGAAGAGTGGGACAAAATTCCTCCACAGCGACATGAGAGACTGATCAACAACTACAGGAAGCGTTTGGTTGGAGTCATTGCAGCTAAAGGTGGCACAACTAGTTATTGAGTGTAAGGGGGCAATTACTTTTTCACACAGGGGAATTGGGTGTTGCATAACTTTGTTTATGAAATAAGTATACAATTGTTGTGTTATTTGTTCCTTCAGGTTCCCTTTATCTAATATTTGGTTTTGGTTGAAGATCTGATAAAATTCAGTATAAAAAATTTGCTAAAGTAGAGAAAATTTGAAAGGGGGCGAATAGTTTTTCACAGCACTGTATGTATGCAGTAGGCCTGTTGGGTGAAAAGACTGACAATCTCTGGTGCAGCATAGCCTAATAGTTAATGGGGAACACACAGTCATGACTCATGTTCCAAGTCAGTTCAGTGAGTCATCTCTACTGCTGGAGAATCTATTACTCCGAAGTCTTGAACGAAGGATCAGAACATCTGAGTAAGAAGCAGAAAGGGGGTCCGCATAGTAAGGTTTTGAAGACTACAGTATGTATGGGTGATTGTGCATGAGTATGTGTGTGAGTATGTGTGTGTGAATCCGTGTACCTGTGTACATGAGTGTGTGCGCGTGCGCGTGCGTGTGTCCATGTCCATGCATGAATGTGTGTGTGACTCTGTCTAGACTTTGGCCAGGTAGGAGCCAGGTACCAGCCCAACCTGTCCGTTTCTCTCCACTGTCCACCAGCCGTCTTCACTCTGTTCTATCACCAACACCACATCCCCTTTAGACACTGACAGCTCATCTGGGTCCTGGGAGCACAGGGAACACATTGTTCGGCTTTGAAATACTGTACATACATACATACATACATAATACAGATCAGTGGAAACGTTTATGTAAACATGATCCATCAATATCTCAACTAGTTATATTTCATGTCAGATGCATCACAGAGTTTTGTAATGACGTCTGTAACTTGACACATGTAACAATGTGTGCAGGTTTCACCTGTAACTTGACACCTGTAACCGCGTGTGCAGGTTTCACCTGTAACTTGACACCTGTAACCGTGTGTGCAGGTTTCACCTGTAACCGCGTGTGCAAGTTTCACCTGTAACTTGACACCTGTAACCGTGTGTGCAGGTTTCACCTGTAACTTGACACCTGTAACCGCGTGTGCAAGTTTCACCTGTAACTTGACACCTGTAACCGTGTGTGCAAGTTTCACCTGTAACTTGACACCTGTAACCGTGTGTGCAGGTTTCACCTGTAACTTGACACCTGTAACCGCGTGTGCAGGTTTCACCTGTAACTTGACACTTGTAACTGTGTGTGCAGGTTTCACCTGTAACTTGACACTTGTAACTGTGTGTGCAGGTTTCACCTGTAACCGCGTGTGCAGGTTTCACCTGTAACTTGACACTTGTAACTGTGTGTGCAGGTTTCACCTGTAACCGTGTGTGCAGGTTTCACCTGTAACTTGACACCTGTAACCGTGTGTGCAGGTTTCACCTGTAACTTGACACTTGTAACTGTGTGTGCAGGTTTCACCTGTAACTTGACACTTGTAACCGTGTGTACAGGTTTCACCTGTAACTTGACACCTGTAACCGTGTGTGCAGGTTTCACCTGTAACCGTGCGTGCAGGTTTCACCTGTAACTTGACACTTGTAACCGTGTGTACAGGTTTCACCTGTAACTTGACACCTGTAACCGTGTGTGCAGGTTTCACCTGTAACCGTGTGTGCAGGTTTCACCTGTAACTTGACACCTGTAACCGTGTGTGCAAGTTTCACCTGTAACTTGACACCTGTAACCGTGTGTGCAAGTTTCACCTGTAACTTGACACCTGTAACCGTGTGTACAGGTTTCACCTGTAACTTGACACCTGTAACCGTGTGTGCAAGTTTCACCTGTAACTTGACACCTGTAACCGTGTGTACAGGTTTCACCTGTAACTTGACACCTGTAACCGTGTGTGCAGGTTTCACCTGTAACCGTGTGTGCAGGTTTCACCTGTAACTTGACACTTGTAACCGTGTGTACAGGTTTCACCTGTAACTTGACACCTGTAACCGTGTGTGCAGGTTTCACCTGTAACCGTGTGTGCAGGTTTCACCTGTAACTTGACACCTGTAACCGTGTGTGCAAGTTTCACCTGTAACTTGACACCTGTAACCGTGTGTGCAAGTTTCACCTGTAACTTGACACCTGTAACCGTGTGTGCAGGTTTCACCTGTAACTTGACACTTGTAACTGTGTGTACAGGTTTCACCTGTAACTTGACACTTGTAACCGTGTGTACAGGTTTCACCTGTAATTTGACACTTGTAACCGTGTGTGCAGGTTTCACCTGTGCAGAGTAGTCATAGAACACCATGAAGGTATCATCATCATCATCCTCATTGGTTGTCACTGCAGGCAGGGCCGCTGCAGCTGCAGACTGGAAGCCAGGTATGGATGCATACACTCCATCTGAACTCTCAGGCACTGTTTGACCAACAGGTGGCGCCGCTGGCTCGGAAGTTGAACCCTCACTGATACTCATCTTTGAACCAGAGTTTCGTGGCAGAATATTGGAGAATCTGCAAAAATATTTTTCATGTCACATTCTCAAATATATATGAATGTGTTGATGTATAGCTATGAGAATGTAGTGATACAATGTCCATATTAGAATTCCTATGCATTCAACTGTTATTCCAGTGTTACAAAGTGATAGAGCTTGTTTCGCAGAAACACTATGGGGTGGTTTCCTGGACACAATTTAGCCTACTCCTCGATTGTCTTCAGGAAACTGCCCCTACGAGTCCCAAGTTCTGCTAACTGACCTTTTCCCTCCCCCTCCCCCTCCAAAGCGAGCGCTGCAGTTGTTGTCGCCCGTTGGCGATGGCTCCCTCTCATAGTAGTTCTCAAACACAACGGGGTCTAGAGAGAAGAGGATGGAAGTCCACAGAAATGAAGCATAGCCAATAGAGGTGTATTGCATATAATATTTCAAATGGCAAATGTTATTCAGAGGAACTGTTCCACTTGAAAAGCAGAGACACACACAGTACAAACCCGTTACAATTACTCTAAGAAGTGTTCGCCATTGGTGCCAATGTTGACAGCAACCCTGGCCCTTCACGCTCTGTCCTGTATTCAGTGAGCTCTTACCTGGTGGACTTGAACCTGTTGTCTTCATCTCTATGAAACAGTTGTTATCTGCTGTGATGTCACATGTCTCCAGAATATTCCTCACCTCCTCGTAAAACTGCAAAAAAACATTTCTCATATTCATGCTCAGTCTTCAAAGAGGCTTCATTGATTTAAAATTGTTCTGGTTGACAAATAGGATCCATTTTGGTTCACCAGATACATTGCATGTTAGGCAGTATAGTACTGGTACTAATAGAGTTTAATGTAGACAGTAGTTCATGGACCCATCCATAATCCATTTGCTTATCATCTGAAGTGTGGTCATTGTTGAGCTCACCTCGTCGTCTTTGACACATTGCACAGAGAAGTGATTACAGTGGTCCCAGAGGGCACACCTCAGGATAGTGATGCGGTCCACCTCCTGCTGCTGAAACACCTGTAACAGCAGAGACACACATACAGTACAAACCCTTAATCATCTATTCCTATATATACACACTGAACAAAAATATAAATGTAACGTAAAGTGTTGGTCCCATGTTTCATGAGATCCCAGAAATGTTCCATACACACAAAAAAACGTATTTCTCTCAAATTTTTAGCACAAATTTGTTAACATCCCTGTTAGTGAGCATTTCTGCTTTGCCAAGATAATCCATCCACCTGACAGGTGTGGCATATCAAGAAGCTGATTAAACAGCATGCTCATTACATAGGTGCACCTTGTGCTGGGGACAATAAAAGGCCACTCTAAAACGTGTAGTTTTGTCACACAACACAATGCCACAGATGTCTCAAGTTTTGAGGGAGCGTGCAATTGGCATGCTGACTGCAGGAATGTCCACCAGAACTGTTACCAGAAAAGTGAATGTTCATTTATCTATCGTAAGCCACCTACAACGTCGTTTTAGAGAACTAGGCAGTACGTCCAACCGGCCTCACAACTGCAGACAATGTGTATGTTGTCATGAGGGCGAGCGGTTTGCTGATATCAACGTTGTGAACAGAGTGCCTCATGGTGGCGGTGGGGTTATGGTATGGGCAGGAATAAGCTACAGACAACGAACGCAATTGCAATTTGAAAGGAAAAAAAATACAGTGATGAGATCCTGAGGCCCATTTTTTTTTAAAGATATCTGTGACCAACAGATGCATATCTGTATTCGCAGTCATGTGAAATCCATAGATTAGTGCCTAATAAATGTATTTAAATTGACTGATTTCCTTATATGAACTGTAACTCAGTAAAATAAATGAAATTGTTGCATGTTATGTTTGTATTTTTGTTAAGTATACAATCTGTCTCAAAAGCGACTGCATACATTAAGGAGGCTAACCAGGCGTAACCAGGCTCTAAATAGCTTCACAAGCTACTGTAATAGCTGAATCATCAGGCCTACCTGCTCAATCGGTAACATTCAATATTGTGCTTTGAGAGGCATAGACTACACTGTTAGAACAAAAAGGTGCTATCTAGAACCTAAAAGGGTTCTTCAGCTGACCAGAGTTTGCTTTGCATGTTTTATGTTTTGGTTGGTCAGGGTGTAATCTGTGTGGGCATTCTAAATGTCTTGGGGGGGGCACATGGGGAGTGTGGCGAAGCCAGGTAAGAGACCTGCGCCAACTCCCCGTGCTTACTATGGAGAGAGAGAGCGTCGTACTGGTCAGGCACCGTGTTATGCGGTAGAACGCACGGTGTCTCCAGTACGCGTGCTTAGCCCGGTGCGCTACATCCCAGCTCCCCGCATCTGCCGAGCTAGGGTGAGGATCCAGCCAGGGAAGATGGTGCCAGCCCTGCTCTCCAGACAGCCAGTGGGTCTCCTCGGTCCAGGATATCCTGCGCCGGCGTTGCACACTGTGTCTCCCGTATGTCTGCACAGCCCAGTGCGTCCTGTGCCTGCGCCCCACACGTGCCAAGCTAGAGTTACCATCCAGCCAGGACGGGTTGTGCAGGCCATTAGCTCGAGACCTCCAGTGCGTCTTCACGGTCCGGTCTATCCAGTACCACCAGTGCCAACACCACGCACCAGGCTTCCTGTGCGTCTCCAGAGCCCTGTAAGCCCTGTTCCTCCTCCCCGCACTCGCCCAGTGGTGCGTGTAACCAGTCCGGTACCACCAGTTCCGGCACCACGCACCAGACTTACTGTGCGTATCCAGGGTCCAGTATGCCCAGTTCCTGCTCCCCGCACTCGCCCAGTGGTGCGTGTTCCCAGCCCGGTACCACCAGTTCCGGCACCACGCACCAGGCCTACTGTGCGCCTCCAGGGTCCAGTATGCCCTGTTCCTGCTCCCCGCACTCGCCCAGTGGTGCGTGTCCCCAGCCCGCTACCACCAGTTCCGGCACCACGCACCAGGCCTACAGTGCGCCTCGGCAAGCCTGAGCTGCCCGTCTGCCCAGCGCCGTCTGAGCTGCCCGTCTGTCCAGCGCCGTCTGAGCTGCCCGTCTGCCCAGCGCCGTCTGAGCTGCCCGTCTGCCCAGCGCCGTCTGAGCTGCCCGTCTGCCCAGCGCCGTCTGAGCCGCCCGTCTGTCCTGAGCCGCTAGAGCCGCCCGTCTGTCCTGAGCCGCTAGAGCCGCCCATCTGTCCTGAGCCGCTAGAGCCGTCCGCCAGTCAGGAGCCGCCAGAGCCGCCCGCCAGTCAGGAGCTGCCAGAGCCCCCCGCCAGTCAGGAGCCGCCAGAGCCGCCCGCCAGTCAGGAGCCGCCAGAGCCGCCCGCCAGTCAGGAGCTGCCCTTCAGTCATGAGCTACCCCTCAGTCATGAGCTACCCCTCAGTCATGAGCTACCCCTCAGTCATGAGCTACCCCTCAGTCATGAGCTGCCCTTCAGTCCGGAGCTGCCCTTCAGTCCGGAGCTGCCCTTCAGTCCGGAGCTGCCCTTCAGTCCGGAGCTGCCCTTTAGTCTGGAGCTGCCCTTCAATCCTGAGCTGCCCCTCAGTCCTGAGCTGCCCCTCAGTCCGGAGCTGCCCCTCAGTTCAGAGGCGCCCCTCAGTGGAGTGGGGTCATTTAGGAGGGTCGCCGTTCCTAGGAGGCCACGGAAGCGGGGATTGACTATGGTGGAGTGGGGGCCACGTCCAGCGCCAGAGCCGCCACCGCGGATAGATGCCCACCCAGACCCTCCCCTATAGGTTCAGGTTTTGCGGCCGGAGTCCGCACCTTGGGGGTGGGGGTACTGTCACGCCCTGATCAGAGTTTGCTTTGTATGTTTTATGTTTTGGTTGGTCAGGGTGTAATCTGTGTGGGCATTCTATGTTGTATGTCTGGTTTGTATATTTCTATGTGTTTGGCCTGATATGGTTCTCAATCAGAGACAGGTGTTTTGCGTTGTCTCTGATTGGGAACCATATTTAGGTAGCCTGTTTTGTATTGTGGGTTGTGGGTTATTGTCTATGTTATGTTGCATGTTAGCACATTGTTTATATAGCGGTCACGTTCGTCTTATTCGTTTTGTTTTGTAAGTTTGTTTAAGTGTTCTTCATTAAATATTGAAGAATGTATTCAAACCACGCTGCGCTTTGGTCCGCTTCTTACAACGATCGTGATACATAGGATAACCTTTTTTGGTTCCGTGTAGAACTTTCTGAGTAAAGGGTTCTACATGGAACCAAAAAGGGTTCTACCTAGAACCAAAAAGGCATCTTCAAAGGGTTCTCCTACGGGGAAAGCCGAAGAACCCTTTTAGGTTCTAGATAGCATCTTTTTGTTCTAACAGTGTACTCTATTCTGGATGTATGTACATAAGCCACATGGGGGGTGTTATACTGAGAAATATAGGCCTACTCAGACATACTGCGGAAGGGGGCGTGGTGTGCTGTGGTGTGAGGTCTTATTAGGGCTAGTAACAGTTGTGGGTGGGTGCAATGTGAAAAGTTGTTGCTGTGTAACAGAGAGCTCTAACCTCACATGTGCCCTTGTGTGTTCCCTCCCAGTCCTGACGAACTCTCTCCAGCTGCTCTACATTCAACATGTATTGTTTCTCTGTACAGGTGGAGCACAATAGAGGTTAGGGAATACTTTACATTTATTGCATCCTAAGCAGTCTTCTTTACTTGGATTACAATAATAAATACATGTTTTTTAAATAATCAGATCAATGATAATATATTTGTAATGGATTCACAGATTCATTGATTCATTCATCCATTGATATTATCACCAACAAAGAAAAGTACAGTATATTGTATGGTATGATTCAGACCTGCTTCAGTGACGGCTTGTCTGCATTGCTTGGCCTTGTGTTGTACCTGAAAAAGACAGCAGTAGAGGAACTGGTCATGCTCTGAATCAAAACGTGACTGCTAAACAAAAAAATAGAAGAGACAGTTCTCCTTTAGAAGAAAATATCAGGATGTGTTCTCTTTACTCTCCTGACTCTCTGTTCCTCTACAGACCTCCATTTTCAGAACGCACACAGAACAAACCTTTCTAATAAATAGATAACTCAATTCCAGGAATTGCCATAATTTCATTGGACATTCAATTGTAAATGCCTTGCATTATAACCAACCCATAGACTCACAGAACCAGTCTAGTTTACAAAAAAAGAAGAAAAAAGAGGTGTAAACTGCTCGCTGGTCGTGGTGAATAAAGTAACACTTCCTATTATTTCAGTGCATGTTTCTGCAAAAGGTGGATGAACTGTTGGGCAAAAGACAAAAGTGGGTAGACTGTGTTTATTTGCGTTTTCCTCCACTATACCACTGATTTACTTGTAGTAGGAAAACAGTAACAAACGGAACTGTTTCATAGCCTTCTCTGATACTGAGAAATTGAGTTGCAGTAGCACAACAATAACTACAGCGCTTTCGCAAAAGTATTCAGACTTTTCCACATTTTGTTACGTTACAGCCTTATTCTAAAATGGATTAAATCGTTTTTTTTGTGTCATCAATCTACACACAATACCCCATAATGACAAAGCAAAACAGGTTTTTTCACTCTTTTTTGCAAATCTATAAAAAATAACATTACTATTTAGACCCTTTACTCAGGACTTTGTTGCAGCACCTTTGGTAGTGATCACAGACTCAGACTCTTCTTGGGTATGACGCTACAAGCTTGGCACACCTGTATTTGGGGAGTTTCTCCCATTCTTCTCTGCAGATCCTTTCAAGCTCTGTCAGGTTGGATGGGGAGCGTCGCTGTACAGCTATTTCCAGGTCTCTCCAGAGATGTTCGATTGGGTTCAAGGCCGGGCTCTGCCTGGGCCACTCAAGGACATTCAGAGACTTGTCCCGAAGCCACTCCTGCATTATCTTGGCTGTGGGCTTAGGGTTGTCTTGTTCGATGGAGAACCTTTGCCCCAGTTTGAGGTCCTGAGCACTCTGGAGCAGGTTATCATCAAGTATCTCTCTGTACTTTGCTCCGTTCATCTTTCCCTCGATCCTGACTAGTCTCCCAGTCCCTGCCGCTGAAAAACATCCCCACAGCATGATGCTGCCACCACCCTGCTTCATTGTAGGGATGGTGCCAGGATTCCTCCAGATGTGACGCTTGGCATTCAGGCCAAAGAGTTCAATCTTGGTTTCATCAGACCAGAGAATCTTGTTGAATCTTGTTTTTCATGGTCTAAGAGTCCTTTAGGTGGCTTTTGGCAAACTCCAAGTGGGCTGTCGTGTGCCTTTTACTGAGGAGTGGCTTCCATCTGGCCATTCTACCATAAAGGCCTGCTTGGTGGAGTGCTACAGAGCTGGTTGTCCTTCTGGAAGGTTCTCCCATCTCCACAGAGGAACTCTGGAGCTCTGTCAGCGTGACCATCGGGTTCTTGGTCACCTTCCGGACCAAGGCCTTTCTCCCCCGATTGCTCAGTTTGACTGGGCGGCCAGCTCTAGGAAGAGTCTTGGTGGTTCCAAACTTCTTCCATTTAAGAATGATGGAAGCCACTGTGTTCTTGGGGACCGTCAATGCTGCAGAAATGTTTTTGTACCCTTCCCCAGATCTGTGCCTCGACACAATCCTGTCTCAGAGCTCTACGGAAAATTCCTTCGACCTCATGGCTTGGTTTTTGCTCTGACATACACTGTCAATTGAGGGACCTTATATAGACAGGTGTGTGCCTTTCCAAATCATGTCCAATCAATCAGTTGAATTTACCACAGGTGAACTCCAATCTAGTTGTAGGAACATCTCAATGGATGATCAATGGAAACATGATGCACTTGAGCTCAATTTCGAGTCTCATTGCAAAGGGTGTGAATACTTATGTAAATAAGGTATTTCTATTTTTATTTTTAACACATTTGCAAACATTTTATGAAAACCGGTTTTCGCTTTGTCATTATGGGTTATTGTGTAGAGACTGATGAGTAAAAAAATATAATTTAATCAATTTTAGAATAAGGCTGTAACGTAACTAAATGTGGAAAAAGTGAAGGGGTCTGAATACTTTCTGAATGCACTGAATAACTAGGTGTATTACATGTGTATAATTGCAGGGTTGGCACTGGTGTTACCTTCTCAGACTTTGGTTTGGTGTTGTGGCTGTGTGTGTGTAATTCCAGGTATGGGGGATTACAATACTTTCTCAGACTGCTTGGGGGCTGTGTGTTTGTATAGTTCCAGGGTTTGGGGAGGTGGTGTTACCTTCTCAGACTGCTTGGAGGCTGTGTGTTTGTATAGTTCCAGGGTTTGGGGAGGTGGTGTTACCTTCTCAGACTGCTTGGAGGCTGTGTGTTTGTATAGTTCCAGGGTTTGGGGAGGTGGTGTTACCTTCTCAGACTGTTTTGGTGTTGTGGCTGTGGTGCTCCTGTCAGCAAGCTGCTCTGCCTCGTCTGCTTCTTTACATTTCTGCTCATAGGACTTCTTAGACTGGAGATGGACAGAAGAGACATTCAGGGAATCATCATTGAAGCAGCCACAGTGGTCTGTGGTGTCATGTTTTATGTAACAATCAATAAAACCTGTAGCAATGTTGAATCTCTGTAAAACTGTATGCAACTGTATGCAACTGTATGCAATGTCAAAATGGTGAATGGTGCAGTCCTCACTTAGCAGTTTAAGCAAACATTTAGCTCAATATGTATTTCTGGCTTCAGATTGGTTGTTTCTTGTACAGGATAATCAGTCTTCACCGCTTTAGCTCCATTTATGCCACTCTGCCATTGGCTCTTGTCACTTGTCTCACCACAGAGTAGCCTAATGATGTAGCTTATCTATTCGGTATGTAAATGCTCGCATAGAGAATAGGGTTATACAGTGCCTTCGGAAAGTATTCAGACCCCTTGACTTTTTCAACATTTTGTTGCGTTACATCCTTATTCTAAAATTGATTAAATAAATTATAATAAATTATATCCTCAGCAATCTACACACAATACCCCATAATTACAAAGTGAAAACATGTTTGTAGAATTTTTTTGCAAATGTATTAAAATAAAAAACAGTATTCAGACGCTTTGCTATGAAACTCGAAATTGAGCACAGGTGCATCCTGTTTCCACTGATCATCTTTGAGATGTTTCTACCACTTGATTGGAGTCCACCTGTAGTACATTCAATTGTTTGGATATGAGTTGTAAAGGCACACACCTGTCAAATAAGGTCCTACAGTTGACAGTGTATGTCAGAGCAAAAACCAAGCCATGAGGTTGAAGTAATTGTCTGTAGATCTGGGGAAGGGTACAAAAACATTTCTGCAACATTGAAGGTCCCCAAGAACAAAGTGGTCTCCATTATTCTTAAATGGAAGAAGTTTGACACTAAGACTCTTCATAGAGCTGGCCGCCCAGCCAATCGGGGGAGAAAGGCCTTGATGAAAACCTGCTCCAGAGTGCTCAGGACCTTAGACTGGGGTGAAGGTTCACCTTCCAACAAGACCCTAACGACCCTAAGCACACAGCCAAGACAACGCAGGAGTGGCTTTGGGACAAGTCTCTGAATGTCCTTGAGTGGCCCAGCCAGAGCCCGGACATGAACCCGATCGAACATCTCTGGAGACACCTGAAAATAGCTGTGCAGGGACTGCGGTTGAAAATTAGCCGGCTGGCTAAAACCGGCACTTTTACTGAAACCTTGATTAATGTGCACTGTCCCTGTAAAAAGATATAAACTTAAACTCAAACTCCCCATCCAACCTGACAGAGCTTGAGAGGATCTGCTGAGAAGAATGGGAGAAACTCCCCGAATACAGGTGTGCCAAGCGTCATACCCAAGAATACGCAAGGCTGTAATTGCTGCCAAAGGTTCTTCAACAAAGTACTGAGTAAAGGGTCTAAATACTTATGTGAATGTAATATTTCAGTTTTGAATTTTTAATACATTTGCAAAAATGTGTAAAAACCTTTTATTTCTTTGTCATTATGGGGTATTGTGTGTAGATTGATGAGGGAAAGAAAACAATTTAATAAATTTTAGAAGTCAAGGGGTCTGAATACTTTCCGAAGGCACTGTATACAGGATGTTATGATACTGTAATGATACTCACGAAAATAGGCCCAAGTTTATGTATATTTGAGCAATAAGGCCCGAGGAGATGTGATATGTGGACATTATACCACAGCTAAGGACCCTCTACACAACACGGAGTGCCTGGAATACAGCCCCTTAACTGTGATATATTGACCATATACCACAAACCCCCGAGGTGCCTCATTAGTATTTTATAAACTGGTTACCAACGTAATTAGACCGCAAAAAATACATGTTTTTGTCATACCCGTAGTATACGGTTTGATATACCAGTCATCAGGGCTCAAATCACCCGGTTTATAATTGAGCATAAATCATGGGACTATGAGAGGTGAGATCCGTATTGATGCAGACCAAAATGTTCATTTTCAAGGCCTGTGTTATCCTACCAGTTCCCCACTATAATAGGGCCAAAGTCTGTGGTTGGTGTGTGGGTGTGTGTGTCTATACTTTGTTTCCTACCCTCTTCCTCTTGCAGAATTTCACTGTGATGTATGTTCTCTCTTGGGTAGCTCACCCATCTCTGAGAGGTAGCTAGGTCTACTGGGTGTAATGTCAGCCTTCCTCTTTTCTGGGTATGAACTCTTACACTGCGCTCTTAAAAAGAGTTCTTTGGCTGTCCCCGTAGGAGAACCCTTTTTGGTTCCAGCTAGAACCCTTTTGGTTTTCAGGTGGAATCCTTTTGGGTTCAATGTAGAACACTCTGTGGAAAGGGTTCTACATGGAAACCAAAAGGGTTCTACCAGGAACCAATAGGGTTCTTCAAAGGATTCTCATTTTACATTTAAGTCATTTAGCAGCCGCTCTTATTCAGTGACTTACAGGAGCAATTATGGTTAAGTGCTTTGCTCAAGGCACGTAGGCAGATTTTTCACCTAGTCTGCTCTGAGATTCAAACCACTGACCTGTCAGTTACTGGCCCAATGCTCTTAAATGCTAGAGTACCTGCCACTTGTCTCCTATGGGGACATCCGAAGCAACCTTAAATTCTAGATACCTTTTTTTCTAAGCGTGTGGATAAAGTCCCACTTTCAGACTGTTCTATAACCCTCTGTGTATGTACCTCTGTACTTAAGCTGACTTACTAAGTAAGCATGTAATTCCCTGAGTAAATAGTATGCCTACCTCCATGGTCTTCTTGTATAAGGACACCTTCATCTTCTGAACTTTCTCCATAATCCCCTCAAACTGAACGAGGATAAACAACATGGTTGAAATTTACTGGCACCTCATAAATACAGCTTTTCAAATTATTTCAAAATGAAATAAGCACTCAATAACACATTTCAAACCTTTCTCCTCTGTTCTTTCTGCCGCTCTCTGAATATTTCCATCTTCTTGATCTCTTCCCGTAACATTCCGGATAGCTGGATATGCAGATTCCCGATGTTTTCAATTTCTGTCAAAGAAAACAGTTATTTTAGTAAACTGTCATTGGGCTTTGTTGTGAGAGATGCAGTAGACAGGATAAACTTACGTGTTTTAAGTTGATCAAAGGAGGCTTTCAGAGTGCTGAAAAAATAGGAATGATGCATTTATCAATAACAGGTAGTGTAGCATACTAAATACTAGTTAAACCCAGTATGTATAAACAGATTGCCAAATCACTGCATTCAACTGTATCTAGATATCAATGTCATGGTTCCACCTGTCACCAGAGGGCAGCAGAGACCGTCCTAGAGACATTAACGACACTCTGGTGTGTCCAATTTATTCATTATGATTTCCCTGTTAAAAGAGGTATGTTTTCTGTTGTCCTTTGCAGAAGCTTGAATTGTTTACCGTGTGCGTTCGTTTCCTGAGTGAGTTTTTGAGACTTAGTGTTTGTTGTTTTTTCATGTGTACTGTGATCCTGCGGCTACCGTTTCTCAGTAAAGTAAAGTATGTTTATCCTTAACCACTGATTCCTCGTCTGTTCTCTTCTCTGCACCTGGGTCCAACCTTACCACGTCACAGCAAGCTTCTGCACCAAACATGGACTCAGCAGAGATCACTCAGATCAAGAATGTTGTAACCCACCAAGGAGCACTGCTGGGGCCGCAGCAAGAACAACTCTCCGAAATATCAGAGACCCTCCGGGCACTTACCAACTCCCTCCAACCACAGTCCAACCTCAACCCAAGAGGGGCCAATGTCCAAGTCTCGTCGCCCAGTGCTACAGATGTCGCTGTAGTTCCTCCAGGGAACCTGCACCGGGAACCCAAGATCCCAGCCCCCGAGCGGTATGACGGCCACCCGGGAGGATGCAAGGGGTTCCTTCCTCATTCAGTGTTCTCTGGTGTTCGAGCTACACTCCTCCTCGTTCCACACCGATCGACCATGATCGCCTACATCATCTCTCTACTCTCGGGCAATGCCCTGGCGTGGGCAATGGCGGTGTGGGAACAGCAGCCACCATCCTGCAGCTCCATATTAGCCTTCATCGCTGAGTTACAAGTCTTCGACCACCCAGTTGGCGGAAGAGAAGCGGCCAGCCGACTGTTCAACATCTGCCAAGGGGCCAGACCAGTTGCTGACTTCGCCATTGAGTTCCACAACCTCGCCTCCGAGAGTGTGTGGAATACGGAGGTCCTGGAAACTGCTTTCCACCAGGGTTTGTCTAACTCCAAGTATGAACTGGCCTCTCGGGAACTGGGAGAGGACCTTGAGTCCCTGATAATGCTGGCAATCAGGATCGACAACCGCCTCGAATGCGTGAGACAGTGCCTTTTTGACTCCACCACAGTATCTCGGTTTCCTGAGCACCTTAAGCCCCCCAAACCCAGAACAGAGGAGCCCATGCAGCTGGAACCCACACGTCTGAGTCCACAGGTGCGTGACAGGCGCATTCGCGACGGCTCTACTGCGCAACGCCTCTACTGCAGAGGTCTCGGCCATCTCCGTGCTACATGTCCAGAGCTGACGGGAAACGCCAGGGCTTGCCAGGACAACGGGAGACCCTGGCGAGCTGTGCAGCTACCTCTCAGTCACCGTCTGTCACTACTCGCAACCCTCCACTGGGACAACCGTCAGCACCAGATTCAAGCCTTCGTGGACTCCGGGACCACAGATAATTTTATTGATCAGGACTTCACCAGATAATTACCAATCACCTGCGTGAAGTGTCCCATCCCTCTGCAGATTCAAGCCCTCGATGGATGGCCCATTTGCTCCGGTCAGGTGGAATATCAGACCAAGGCCATTCTACTGCAGGCTTGGGTGAAACACTCAGAGACTCTTAGTTTTTTTTTTATCACTGCTCCCGAGAACCCCCTTATCCTAGGGTACCCCTGGCTAGAACTACATAACCCACTATTCTCCTGGTCCATGGGACACCTACTAGACTGGGGTAAGGACTGCCAGACTAAATGTCTAAGACCCCCACCAAGAGCCTCGCCATGTCCTCCTGCATCCATTGAAGTCCAAGACTTCTCCGCTCTCCCTCCTGAATACTTCGACCTCCCGGAGGCCTGCAGTAAGAGGCAAGCCGCCACCCTTCTTCCACATCGTTCATACGACTGCCATAGAACTCCTACCCGGCTCCACACCTACCTAGGGCCGTCTGTAATATCTCTCAACCCCTGAAGCAGCAGTCATGGACAATTACATCCGGGAGTCGCTGGAGGCAGGTTTCATTAGCCCCTCTACATCCCTATCTGGTGCAGGCTTCTTTGTGGGTAAGAAGGATGGAGTCCTGCATCCTTGCATTGATTACAGAGGGCTGAACTGGATTACGATCAAGAATCGTTACCCCCTACCCCTGATGTCCGCCGTCTTGGAGTTGGCCCAATTCTTCACCAAACTGGACCTCCTGTCACGATCGTGTGGAAGAGATTCGGACCAAAACGCAGCATGAGGAAAATAAGCCATCTTCTTTTAATTAAATGAACGAAGATGAACATGAAACGAAAACACTATACAAACAAACAAAACAACAAATGATCGTGAAGCTAAATAACGCAAGTGCACAGACAAGCAACAGACGTTAAACAAGACAACTACCCACAAAAGCCTACTGCCTATGGCTACCTTAAATATGGCTCCCAATCAGAGACAAATGAATGACAGCTGTCTCTGATTGAGACCCAATCTAGGCAGCCATAGACATGACTAGACAACCTAACAATACTCTATCCCATACACATACAACACCCATAGACTAACCAAAACACACACAACATACAATGCCCACCCCAACTCACGCCCTGACCAACTAAACATAATCAAAATAACATAAAAATAGGTCAGGAACGTGACATAACCCCCCCCTCAAGGTGCGTACTCCGAACGCACCACCAAAAGTCTAGGGGAGGGTCTGGGTGGGCATCTGTCCACGGTGGTGGCTCCGGCTCTGGACGCTGTCCCCACACCACCATAGTCACTCCCCGCTTCCGTATCCCCCCCCCAATGACCACCCTCCAACTAAACCCACCTAACTGAAGGGGCAGCATCGGGATAAGGGGCAGCACCGGGATAAGGGGCAACACCGGGATGAGGGACGGCAGCTCCGGGCTGAGGGACGGCAGCTCCGGGCTGAGGGACGGCAGCTCCGGGCTGAGGGACGGCAGCTCCGGGCTGAGGGACGGCAGCTCCGGGCTGGCTGGCGGATCCTGGCTGGCTGGCTCTGGCTGGTCATGGCTGGCTGACGGCTCTGGCTGGTCATGGCTCGCTGACGGCTCTGGCTGGTCATGGCTCGCTGACGGCTCTGGCTGATCCGGTCTGGCGGAAGGCTCTGGCTGATCCGGTCTGGCGGAAGGCTCTGGCTGATCCGGTCTGGCGGAAGGCTCTGGCTGATCCGGTCTGGCGGAAGGCTCTGGCTGATCCGGTCTGGCGGAAGGCTCTGGCTGATCCGGTCTGGCGGAAGGCTCTAGTGGCTCCTGTCTGGCGGACGGCTCTAGCGGCTCCTGTCTGGCGGACGGCTCTGTAGGCTCATGGCAGACGGGCGGCTTTGCAGGCTCATGGCAGACGGGCGGCTTTGCAGGCTCATGGCAGACGGACAGTTCAGACGGCGTAGGGCAGACGGGCAGTTCAGACGCCACTGGGCAGACGGGCAGTTCAGGCGCCGCTGGGCAGACGGGGAGTTCAGGCGCCGCTGGGCAGACGGGCAGTTCAGGCGCCGCTGGGCAGACGGGCAGTTCAGGCGCCGCTGGGCAGACGGCAGACTCTGGCCGGCTGAGACGCACTGTAGGCCCGGTGCGTGGTACCGGAACTGGAGGCACCGGGCTAAGGACACGCACCTTCAGGCTAGTGCGGGGAACAACAACAGGGCACACTGGACTCTCGTGGCGCACTCTAGGCCTGGTGCGTGGTACCGGAACTGGAGGTACCGGGCTGAGGGCACGCACCATAGGGAGAGTGCGTGGAGAAGGAACAGTGCGTACAGGGCTCTGGAGACGCACAGGAGGCTTGGTGCGTGGTGCCGGAACTGGAGGCACTGGGCTGGAGACACGCACCATAGGGAGAGTGCGTGGAGGAGGAACAGGGCTCTGGAGATGCACTGGAAGCCTGGTGCGTGGTGTAGGCACTGGTGGTACTGAGCTGGGGTAGGAAGGTGGCGCCGGATATACCGGACCGTGAAGGAGGACACGTGCTCTTGAGCACCGAGCCTCCCCAACCTTACCAGGTTGAATGGTCCCCGTAGCCCTGCCAGTGCGGCGAGGTGGAATAGCCCGCACTGGGCTATGCAGGCGAACCGGGGACACCACCTGTAAGGCTGGTGCCATGTACGCCGGCCCGAGGAGACGTACTGGAGACCAGATACGTTGGGCCGGCTTCATGGCACTCGGCTCGATGCCCAACCTAGCCCTCCCAGTGCGGCAAGGTGGAATAGCCCGCACTGGGCTAAGCACGCGTACTGGGGACACCGTGCGCTTTACCGCATAACACGGTGTCTGACCAGTACGACGCTCTCTCACTCCACGGCAAGCCCGGGGAGTTGGCTCAGGTATCCAACCCGGCTTCGCCACACTCCCCTTTAGCCCCCGCCCAAGAAATTTTTGGGTGTTACTCACGGGCTTTTCAGGCTTCCGTGCAAGACACGTCCCCTCATAACTCCGGTTCTTCACTCCGGTAGCCTCTGCTCTCCTCAGTGCCTCCAGCTGTTCCCATGGGAGGCGATCCCTTCCAGCCAGGATCTCCTCCCATGTGTAGCAACCTTTACCGTCCAAAACATCCTCCCATGTCCATGAGTCCTGTTTACTTTGCCGCTGTTGTTGGTTCCGCTCACGCTGCTTGATCCTGTTGTGGTGGGTAGTTCTGTCACGATCGTGTGGAAGAGATTCGGACCAAAACGCAGCATGAGGAAAATAAGCCATCTTCTTTTAATTAAATGAACGAAGATGAACATGAAACGAAAACACTATACAAACAAACAAAACAACAAATGATCGTGAAGCTAAATAACGCAAGTGCACAGACAAGCAACAGACGTTAAACAAGACAACTACCCACAAAAGCCTACTGCCTATGGCTACCTTAAATATGGCTCCCAATCAGAGACAAATGAATGACAGCTGTCTCTGATTGAGACCCAATCTAGGCAGCCATAGACATGACTAGACAACCTAACAATACTCTATCCCATACACATACAACACCCATAGACTAACCAAAACACACACAACATACAATGCCCACCCCAACTCACGCCCTGACCAACTAAACATAATCAAAATAACATAAAAATAGGTCAGGAACGTGACACCTCCGCAACTCTTAAAATCTGGTGAGAATCAGGGAGATGAGTGGAAAACTGCCTTTAACACCCCTAGTGGACACTATGAGTATTTAATCATGCCCTTCGAATTATCGAACTCACCGGCAGTCTTTCAAGCATTGATCAATGACACTCGAATTGGTTTCTCTTTGTTTACCTCAACAACATTCTGATCTTCTCCAAAACCTTTCCAGAACACATACTGCACGTCCCCAAGTCCTGATATGCCTCCTGCAGAGCCAACTATATGTTAAGATAGAGAAGTGTGAGTTCCACGTATCCCAAGTGTCCTTCCTGGATCACATTATCTCTACCACAGGCATCCAAATGGACCCCAAAAAGGTTGAGGCGGTTGCCGACTGGCCCCGTCCCACCTCACTCAACCAGGTCCAGCGGTTCCTCGGGTTAAACAATTTTACAGGCATTTTATATGCAACTTTGGTGCAGTGGCAGCGCCTCTCACGGTCCTAACCCGCATGTCAATTTGCCCAGTCGTCTGGGTTTGGCCGGGGTAGGCCGTCATTATAAATAGGAATTTGTTCTTAACTGACTTGCCTAGTTAAATAAAGGTTACATCATTTTTTTAAAGTCCCAGACCCATTTTTGCTAGACTCCCGAGGTTGACAGGGCATTCATAGAGCTCAAGGGATGTTTCACCTCTGGACCCATCCTCGTTCATCCTGATCCTACTCGGCCCTTTGTGGTAGAAGTGGACGCCTCGGACACCGGAGCAGGGGTGGTCCTTTCACAGCAGAACGAAGAGGACAAGAAACTGCACCCATGCGCCTTTCTCTCCAAGTGGTTCTCGCCAGCGGAACGCAACTACGATGTAGGCAACTGTGAGCTCTTGGCAGTTAAGTGGGCCCTTAAGAACTTGGTCTCCATTCAAGAGGTTGAACGCTCGCCAGGCTAGGTGGGCTCTGTTTTTTAATAGGTTTGATTTCACACTAGCCTATCGCCCGGGATCCAAGAATCGGAAAGCAGGCGCCCTGTCCCGCCAACACGATACCTCTAACTAGGAGAGGGACTCCGGGCCCATCATCCCCAGCTCCCGCATTGTGGACTCTGTGATATGGGGTATTGAGACCACGGTCCGACAAGCCCAGACACAAGAACCTGACCCAAGGCGATAATGATTTCCCTGTTAAGAGGTGTGTTTTCTGTTGTCCTTTGCAGAAGCTTGAATTGTTTACTGTGTGCGTTTGTTTCCTGAGTGAGTTTTCAAGTGTACTGTGATCCTGCGGCTACCGTTTCTCAGTAAATTATTATGTTTATCCTTAACCACTGATTCCTTGTCTGGTCTCTTCTCTGTGTCCAACTTTACCATGTCACATGACTGGCTTATTAGCAATGGTGTAAAGATTAACTGTGCGAACAGGAAACTGGATTGCGGATGCACACACACACACACATTTTCTCTCTCTCTCTGGTGGCAATGATTCCACGAGGGCTAGTATGTGTGACTTAATGGCATTGTGTGCCACTACTGAACCCTGACTCTATCATTTATATTCTAAAAATACCACTATTATTCTATTGACTACCTATTATATTGCCTGTGAAGTGGTTGTGGAATATTAGCAGGCGCGCCACGCCAGGTTATGGCAAATTATTTAAAGGAAAAAAACAACATTACATTTGATTTGGGCCAACGCCCCCCCCCCAATGTTATTTGTATCTATTATGACAGCACTTTGGCTAACTTATGCATAGTAGGTATTATGGAAATTGTCCAAACATATAATCTCTATATATGTACGTAACCAGCCATTTACCTGATCTCTGTCTGCCCCCCAGCTTTACGTGCTATTGTCACCAGATCCTTCCCATACCTCTCTTCTGCCATGGCCCTGTAGACAGACAAACAGGCAGACTTAAAAGTGCTGTGTTTTGTAGAGTGTAGACCAATCTGAGTTGTATGAACATTCCGATTCAGTGTGCAATCACTGCTGACCATCCCTGCGTGCATTTTGTATGAAGTTTTAATGACGTCAGAGAAACCCTACCTCATCTTCAGCAGTTCCTCCACATCTTTGCACATCCGCCTGCCATCACATAGTCTCTGAATCAGAACCTCATAGCCCAGATGATTAGTGAAATCAACTCCCTACAGAGAGACAAAGAGATGTGTTGTAATCCAGTTACACAACAATAGTTACAAAATAAACGTTTGACTCAAACTGCCCAGTCGTTTTTCTCTGTATTTAGTGGCACATACTGAAGAGTTAGATTCCACAGAAGTTGGAACTTGTTTAGGGATTGGTTCCCATAGAAGGGGGTCTAGTGTCTTTACAACATGGTATATGAACCTGGTGAAATCCCCAAAGCATTTAAAATTAATATTACGTTTCACTGAAATGTGCATTGCGTCATAAAAACTTGTTACAGTACTTACAAACAACAGACAATATAGTCAGAGGACTGTCCAGAGGACCATAGAATATTCACTTTGAACAACCTTTAGTTACAGACAGGATAATAGAAACCCATTTAATATGTTCTCTTTCATGTCTGAAGATGACAGGTAGATTATCAACTGTTGCCTTGGATGCAAATCTATCTGGACAATGAGAGGGCTAAATTCATAACCACCGTGAGCAGGAAGGGAGCCATAGCAACCAACGCCTCAGGGAACACCTGTGCAAAAATACTACGATACCTCACAAGTTAAACAGAATATAACAGATTAAAATGTGGAAATTGTGGTGAAAGCACAGTGCATATCCTACAGTGCATATCTAAGGGGTTAGCAGTAAGAGTTGAACCCAGACCTTTCCAGCTTTCCCACAGCACTCAGTTCAGTTCCAAATTTCATTGGCATGTTATTACTGTGGACATCATATTCTGACAGACAATTGTCACATTTTAGAAACCTCATACTGTTTGCTTTAAAAGGCTCACTACACTTTCAAGTCTGTAAATGGTTGAGAATGAACAAAATACTAATATTTCTGGATAGAGATTTTAAATGAGTTATCAGTAGACGGTCTAGTTATATCTAGTTACACACACCAACGCAGGACATCAAGAGACAATGGTAGCAGACTGAGTGAACTTACCCAAAAGGCATCTTTAAACAGCAAGGGAGTCATTCTGTGTTACACATGTACTTCCTCAAAGTTTAATGTTAATATCCTCTTTATCAACTTTTACAAAAAACATAAACCACTTAAGTTTAACAGATTCCTTATTGAGATAAAAAAAAAGTATATATATATATATATTAATATATATATGAAGGACAACTCCAGAATGCCTCAGCTGATATAACTGCAATATCACTGTTGAACTTGAATGAGGAAGAAGTACCCTGTGATGTCACTATCCACAGACACAGCCTCTTGCTGAGATATGTAGATAACTACAGTTTTGATTATTATTTGAATAATAGATCATATAGAATTTCAGCGCTAAAACGGATTCACAGACTATATTGGGCACAGATTGTGCCCTTGTTCATGAAGAATAGCCATTGGTTTGATTATATCCAGGGTGTATCACATCTGGCCGTGATCGGATTCCCATAGGGCGGCGCACAATTGGCCCAGCGTCGTCCGGTTTTGACCGGGGTAGGCCGCCATTGTAAATAATAATTTGTTCTAAATTAAATGATTTGCCTAGTTAAATAAAGGTTAAAAGAAATCATATCTGTATAAATATAGTTTTTTATTTATGTTTAATAATATGTTTGACATGCCTACACAGTACGTGCTTTCCAATTAACTGCTGCTTGTAAAATCCATCATATCCACTTGTGAACATCAGACAACTAACTGAACTTTAACAGCTAACAAATACCGACCTCTAGTGGTTTACTCAGGGAGATACATAAAACCATCACCTTGAAAGTTGAAACAACATAGCAGCACAACTTTAAACATTAGGCCTACATGTTGTGGTTAAATATTCAAGTTCTTGAAAAGGACCATGCAGGTAAAATGCCATCAAAGGGACGGGAGGTAAACCAAGAGGCAGAATGATGTCGAGGTTCGATCCAAGAATTGAGAGCGTCGATATTTATTTTCTGGTCATCTGATGTGTATTTTTTTCAACAACTTGCTAAATAGGCTTAGCCTACGCTCGTACCTATGACAAGATGACTGCGTCATCCTTCAGAATGGACATCCCATGGATTGGACATAGTAAGGCATGTATTTGTTTGGTACATTTTTCCTTGGCACTGTTCTCAGTGCCGCCACTTGCCCATGAGTATAGGCCTAAGTATCACATTGAGGTACTGGTCCTCATAACTGTTTTTTTGTTGCATTTATACACTGGAATATGGAGTGTTTCGAAGTGACTGCAAATAAACATAATTTATTCAGATTAGGGCTACAATAAATGTATGTTTCACAATATGACCACCAGAGGGAGACACAGACCTTTTCTGCTCTCCTCATGAAACTAAGCATTAACCGACAATAAAATACTGTATAGGTCCACCAAATCCCACGAGACCGAAAATCGACCCAAAACCTAAATCTCAGTTTTATGTCGTAATTTTGCCCTGGGCATGTGTGACTGAGGACATGGTAACACATGGATGAACAAACACATGAAAGCCTATTGATTTTCAGAGTGAGAAAGGATGGCTGTGTGGTGTCTCAGTCTCTCACTGTCCTCCTGATCAATAAGATGTGTGAAAATCCGAAGATTCTCTCTCTCTCTTAGTAGGGGAATCACCTAGTTACTATTATCTACCCAGAGAGAGAGAGACAGGTTACAGAGGGCATTCCCATCAATACAGACAGTTCAGCACTAGAATTATAGCACTCTGTCTGACAAAACGATAGGCCTGAGGTATTGGGCTTGCAAGTTAACATTTTCAACTACTCTGTATTGTTTGTCATCAACTCATTTATTACCAATAATGCCATCGGACCCTAAATAATCCCAAGGGTTTTAGGAATGGAGCTTTGCCCCTTCTCTACACTCTTAGAAAAAAAGGTGAATTCTAGATCCTTAAAGGGTTATTCGTCTGTCCCCTTAGGACAAGGGGGGGAGGGGGCAAAGTAGGGCCTGCTGGCCGTTTCCGGCCCGATGGGCACTGCAATCCAGCCCGCGAGACATTTACAAAAACTAATATGTATATATTTTTTGTCAACATTTTTTCTCCCCAATTTCATGGTATCCAATTGGTAGTTACAGTCTTATCCCATCGCTGCAACTCCTGTACGGACTCGGGAGAGGCGAAGGTCGAGAGCTGTGGGTCCTCCGAAACACAACCCAACCAAGCCCCACTGCTTCTTGACACACTGCTCGCTTAACCCAGAAGCCAGCCGCACCAAAGTGTCAGAAGAAACACCATACACCTGGCGACCGTGTCAGCGTGCGTGCGCCTGGCCCGCCACAGGAGTCGCTAGTGTGCGGTGGGACAAGGAAATCTCGGCCTGCCGAACCCTCTCCTAACCAGGACGATGCTGGGCCAATTGTGCGCCGCCTCATGGGTCTCCCAGTCACTGCCAGCTGTGACACTGACCCGAACCCGGGTCTGTAGTGACGCCTCAAGCACAGCGATGCAGTGCCTCTGACTGCTGCACCACTCGGGAGGCCCCCGCAAATTGATTTTAACAAACAATTGTTCCCAATATAATGCGGCCCTCCGTTGAATTTCAATATCCCGATGTGGCCCCAGAGCCAAAAAGCTTGCCCACCCCTGCCATAGGAGAACCCTTTGAAGGACCCTTTTTTGGTTGCAGGTAGAGCCCTTTTGCTTACAGGTAGAACCCTTTCTACAGATGGTTCTACATGGAACCCAAAAGGGTTCTACCTGGAACCAAAAAGGGTTCTCCCATGGGGACAGCCGAAGGACCCTTTTGGAACGCTTCATTTTCTAACAGTGTACATCATCCTCAACCGTTTTTAATCCTTCCAGTCTGCATGAATAGGGGAATTGACATTTATCCAGCCTGTTAGCTATGGCTACTGATTCCTGCAGCCCAGGGTCCGTGTGAGCAGGTCTATCTGCGTGTTGGACCCCGTGTGAGGGCTCTAATGGAGGGTCAGGCAGCACTAGAAATCAGCTGTGTAGTCATGTCCTACCCAGGCCAATGGGTCCACAGACACACACAGCCTCCACACAGGGGCTCCCTGGAGTGGCAGTTATTGAACTGTGACTAACGAGCCGTGTCAGTGCCAGGACCAGCCTCCTACCTGGGGGGTTCTCTCTAAATGACCTTCCCATTAACCACTGGTGTATTCCCCCTCCTCAGCCTCCTCAGATAGGGTTACACAGGGAGGCAGATCATTCACCGCAGTCCATTGTCCCCACTGCCATAGAGTTTTTCCCAAGGACTGTATGGAGTTTTCACCCGTTTCAACTTGTGAAGTTATTTTCCACTCTTTTAATTTCCAGGTCCATATTGTTATGTCCGTTCAGTATGTGTGTATTGGTATACAGTATGTAGGTGTGTGTGCTGTGCAACTGGGCATGCATATATTCCTGTGACTTGACCTGAGTGTGTTTGCCTGCCTGAGTGCTTGCTTGCGTGTGTGAGGCTCTGTGCCTCTGTGGTAGTGTGAGTGACTTCACTGCTTTCACACGTTCTCCATCCCTCCGTCCCTCCGTCCCTCCGTCCTCTGTAATCCCCAATTGACTATTGGCACCAGCCCTTTATCTCTACCTCCCCTCCGATGCCCTGGGTACATGGCTGCAGAGTGTTGTGTGTGTGTGTGTGTGCATGCGTGAGCTGTGTATCCCCTTCTCCGACTCTGGTGAATAGGAATGCAGTGAAGTGAGCATTGATTGGCCACGTTAGTGCAAACCTGTTAGTATCCTGACAGATGGATGGCTAATGATGTGTAGGCAGCAGTGCAGGGGCCTGTAGTTGTTAGTGAGATGATCCGCTGTCATAATAATACAGTTCATAAAACCAACAGCTGGGGAACGTCCCAAATGGCACCCTATTCCCTATATAGTGCACTACTTTTAACCAAGGCCCTGGGCTCTGGTCAAAGGTAGTGCACTTTGTAGGGAATAGGGTGCCATTTTGGACGCTGTTTATAACCCAGGACCCAAGACATTGAAGCCAATGAACAAAGCAAGCTGAAGGCCTTTGGCTTTCTCACATTTGATGTAAATCTGGCTTCAAATTAAACATTTCTTAGCAGGTTAATCTGTCGTATCACTCCTAAGATCGAGGGGCTTAATCAATCTGATCCTCCTCGTCCATTACTCCCTGTTTTGTTCCCTATGGCTACTGGGGTCTGGGCAGCAGGGCCGGGGAAGCTCTCTTCCTCTCTCTTTCACACACACACACACACACACACACACACACACACACACACACACACACACACACACACACACACACACACACACACACACACACACACACACACACACACACACACACACACACACACACACACACACACACACACACACACACACACAGTTGTATGTTGATGTAGACTTTCTGTTAAATATTTGATCAGCCCTGATGTCACAGTCTGGTAGCCCATGGCTACAACATTTTGGATCCTTTAGTTGTTGTTTTCAACATGCTGTGGTCTGGTCCTATAAAGGATAGTTGAGTTCTCCTGAAAGGGAATAAATAGATGTTCAGAAGAACCAGAGGGGGTGTAGCAGGCTGCTAGGTGACCCCAATGAGAGGGTACATGCAGGGGCAGAACCTGCCCCCTGCCTGGGTCCCACTGACCGACTGGATGCTGGTGTTGGTCTAATTTGCCCCATAGCTGGTCCCTCCATGGGACCCCTGTCCTCTACATCTGCACCCAGGGCTCTCCATACTTCCTTGCCCTCCTACACATCCCACTTTCTTTCTTCTCCTCCCTCTCCACTTAGGCCTCTTCATGTTTCTATCCCTCCTGGTGAGGCTCTCAAAGGCCTGGCCTTTTGCCATCCCGGCCGCTGTGTGTGCGTGTGCGTGTGTGTGTGTGTGGTTGCGTGTCCGGAGAGATAGGGGCAAGGCTGCTAATTTGCTAAGTGGGTTCATCCATTTGACAGAGGACAGGGATTCTGCTTGGTTACACACCTCACAGCCCACACAGAGAGCTGACCAAACACACTAACATGTTACACACCTCACAGCCCACACAGAGAGCTGACCAGACACACTAACATGTTACACACCTCACAGCCCACACAGAGAGCTGACCAGACACACTAACATGTTACACACCTCACAGCCCACACAGAGAGCTGACCAGACACACTAACATGTTACACACCTCACAGCCCACACAGAGAGCTGACCAGACACACTAACATGTTACACACAGAGAGCTGACCAGACACACTAACATGTTACACACCTCACAGCCCACACAGAGAGCTGACCAGACACACTAACATGTTACACACCTCACAGCCCACACAGAGAGCTGACCAGACACACTAACATGGGACACAGAGAGCTGACCAGACATACTAACATGTTACACACCTCACAGCCCACACAGAGAGCTGACCAGACACACTAACATGTTACACACCTCACAGCCCACACAGAGAGCTGACCAGACATACTAACATGTTACACACCTCACAGCCCACACAGAGAGCTGACCAGACACACTAACATGTTACACACCTCACAGCACACACAGAGAGCTGACCAGACATACTAACATGTTACACACCTCACAGCCCACACAGAGAGCTGACCAGACACACTAACATGTTACACACCTCACAGCCCACACAGAGAGCTGACCAGACACACTAACATGTTACACACCTCACAGCCCACACAGAGAGCTGACCAGACACACTAATATGTTACACACCTCACAGCCCACACAGAGAGCTGACCAGACACACTAACATGTTACACACCTCACAGCCCACACAGAGAGCTGACCAGACACACTAACATGTTACACACCTCACAGCCCACACAGAGAGCTGACCAGACACACTAACATGTTACACACCTCACAGCCCACACAGAGAGCTGACCAGACACACTAACATGTTACACACCTCACAGCCCACACAGAGAGCTGACCAGACACACTAACATGTTACACACCTCACAGCCCACACAGAGAGCTGACCAGACACACTAACATGTTACACACCTCACAGCCCACACAGAGAGCTGACCAGACATACTAACATGTTACACACCTCACAGCCCACACAGAGAGCTGACCAGACACACTAACATGTTACACACCTCACAGCCCACACAGAGAGCTGACCAGACACACTAACATGTTACACACCTCACAGCCCACACAGAGAGCTGACCAGACACACTAACATGTTACACACCTCACAGCCCACACAGAGAGCTGACCAGACATACTAACATGTTACACACAGAGAGCTGACCAGACATACTAACATGTTACACACCTCACAGCCCACACAGAGAGATGACCAGACACACTAACATGTTACACACCTCACAGCCCACACAGAGAGATGACCAGACATACTAACATGTTACACACCTCACAGCCCACACAGAGAGCTGACCAGACACACTAACATGTTACACACCTCACAGCCCACACAGAGAGCTGACCAGACATACTAACATGTTACACACCTCACAGCCCACACCGAGAGCTGACCAGACACACTAACATGTTACACACCTCACAGCTCACACAGAGAGCTGACCAGACACACTAACATGTTACACACCTCACAGCCCACACAGAGAGCTGACCAGACACACTAACATGTTACACACCTCACAGCTCACACAGAGAGCTGACCAGACACACTAACATGTTACACACCTCACAGCCCACACAGAGAGCTGACCAGACACACTAACATGTTACACACCTCACAGCCCACACAGAGACCTGACCAGACACACTAACATGTTACACACCTCACAGCCCACACAGAGAGCTGACCAGACACACTAACATGTTACACCCCTCACAGCCCACACAGAGAGATGACCAGACATACTAACATGTTACACACCTCACAGCCCACACAGAGACCTGACCAGACACACTAACATGTTACACACCTCACAGCCCACACAGAGAGCTGACCAGACACACTAACATGTTACACACCTCACAGCCCACACAGAGAGCTGACCAGACATACTAACATGTTACACACCTCACAGCCCACACAGAGAGCTGACCATACACACTAACATGTTACACACCTCACAGCCCACACAGAGAGCTGACCAGACACACTAACATGTTACACACCTCACAGCCCACACAGATAGCTGACCAGACACACTAACATGTTACACCCCTCACAGCCCACACAGAGAGCTGACCAGACACACTAACATGTTACACACCTCACAGCTCACACAGAGAGCTGACCAGACACACTAACATGTTACACACCTCACAGCCCACACAGAGAGCTGACCAGACACACTAACATGTTACACACCTCACAGCCCACACAGAGAGCTAACCAGACACACTAACATGTTACACACCTCACAGCCCACACAGAGAGCTAACCAGACACACTAACATGTTACACACCTCACAGCCCACACAGAGAGCTGACCAGACACACTAACATGTTACACACCTCACAGCCCACACAGAGAGCTGACCAAACATACTAACATGTTACACACCTCACAGCCCACACAGAGAGCTGACCAGACACACTAACATGTTACACACCTCACAGCCCACACAGATAGCTGACCAGACATACTAACATGTTACACACCTCACAGCCCACACAGAGAGCTGACCAGACACACTAACATGTTACACACCTCACAGCTCACACAGAGAGCTGACCAGACACACTAACATGTTACACACCTCACAGCCCACACAGAGAGCTGACCAGACATACTAACATGTTACACACCTCACAGCCCACACAGAGAGATGACCAGACACACTAACATGTTACACACCTCACAGCCCACACAGAGAGATGACCAGACATACTAACATGTTACACACCTCACAGCCCACACAGAGAGCTGACCAGACACACTAACATGTTACACACCTCACAGCCCACACAGAGAGCTGACCAGACATACTAACATGTTACACACCTCACAGCCCACACAGAGAGCTGACCAGACACACTAACATGTTACACACCTCACAGCTCACACAGAGAGCTGACCAGACACACTAACATGTTACACACCTCACAGCCCACACAGAGAGCTGACCAGACACACTAACATGTTACACACCTCACAGCTCACACAGAGAGCTGACCAGACACACTAACATGTTACACACCTCACAGCCCACACAGAGAGCTGACCAGACACACTAACATGTTACACACCTCACAGCCCACACAGAGAGCTAACCAGACACACTAACATGTTACACACCTCACAGCCCACACAGAGAGCTGACCAGACACACTAACATGTTACACACCTCACAGCCCACACAGATAGCTGACCAGACATACTAACATGTTACACACCTCACAGCCCACACAGAGAGCTGACCAGACACACTAACATGTTACACACCTCACAGCCCACACAGAGAGCTAACCAGACACACTAACATGTTACACACCTCACAGCCCACACAGAGAGCTGACCAGACACACTAACATGTTACACACCTCACAGCCCACACAGAGAGCTGACCAGACATACTAACATGTTACACACCTCACAGCTCACACAGAGAGCTGACCAGACACACTAACATGGTACACACAGAGAGCTGACCAGACATACTAACATGTTACACACCTCACAGCCCACACAGAGAGCTAACCAGACACACTAACATGGTACACACAGAGAGCTGACCAGACACACTAACATGGTACACACAGAGAGCTGACCAGACATACTAACATGTTACACACCTCACAGCCCACACAGAGAGCTGACCAGACACACTAACATGGTACACACAGAGAGCTGACCAGACATACTAACATGTTACACACCTCACAGCCCACACAGAGAGCTGACCAGACACACTAACATGGTACACACAGAGAGCTGACCAGACATACTAACATGTTACACACCTCACAGCCCACACAGAGAGCTGACCAGACACACTAACATGTTACACACCTCACAGCCCACACAGAGAGCTGACCAGACACACTAACATGTTACACACCTCACAGCCCACACAGAGAGCTGACCAGACACACTAACATGTTACACACCTCACAGCCCACACAGAGAGCTGACCAGACACACTAACATGGTACACACAGAGAGCTGACCAGACACACTAACATGTTACACACCTCACAGCCCACACAGAGAGCTGACCAGACACACTAACATGTTACACACCTCACAGCCCACACAGAGAGCTGACCAGACACACTAACATGTTACACACCTCACAGCCCACACAGAGAGCTGACCAGACACACTAACATGGGACACAGAGAGCTGACCAGACATACTAACATGTTACACACCTCACAGCCCACACAGAGAGCTGACCAGACACACTAACATGTTACACACCTCACAGCCCACACAGAGAGCTGACCAGACATACTAACATGTTACACACCTCACAGCCCACACAGAGAGCTGACCAGACACACTAACATGTTACACACCTCACAGCACACACAGAGAGCTGACCAGACATACTAACATGTTACACACCTCACAGCCCACACTGAGAGCTTACCAGACACACTAACATGTTACACACCTCACAGCCCACACAGAGAGCTGACCAGACACACTAACATGTTACACACCTCACAGCCCACACAGAGAGCTGACCAGACACACTAACATGTTACACACCTCACAGCCCACACAGAGAGCTGACCAGACACACTAACATGTTACACACCTCACAGCCCACACAGAGAGCTGACCAGACACACTAACATGTTACACACCTCACAGCCCACACAGAGAGCTGACCAGACACACTAACATGTTACACACCTCACAGCACACACAGAGAGCTGACCAGACACACTAACATGTTACACACCTCACAGCCCACACAGAGAGCTGACCAGACATACTAACATGTTACACACCTCACAGCCCACACAGAGAGCTGACCAGACACACTAACATGTTACACACCTCACAGCCCACACAGAGAGCTGACCAGACATACTAACATGTTACACACCTCACAGCCCACACAGAGAGCTGACCAGACACACTAACATGTTACACACCTCACAGCCCACACAGAGAGCTGACCAGACATACTAACATGTTACACACCTCACAGCCCACACAGAGAGCTGACCAGACACACTAACATGTTACACACCTCACAGCCCACACAGAGAGATGACCAGACACACTAACATGTTACACACCTCACAGCCCACACAGAGACCTGACCAGACACACTAACATGTTACACACCTCACAGCCCACACAGAGAGCTGACCAGACACACTAACATGTTACACACCTCACAGCCCACACAGAGAGATGACCAGACATACTAACATGTTACACACCTCACAGCCCACACAGAGACCTGACCAGACACACTAACATGTTACACACCTCACAGCCCACACAGAGAGCTGACCAGACACACTAACATGTTACACACCTCACAGCCCACACAGAGAGCTGACCAGACATACTAACATGTTACACACCTCACAGCCCACACAGAGAGCTGACCAGACACACTAACATGTTACACACCTCACAGCCCACACAGAGAGCTGACCAGACACACTAACATGTTACACACCTCACAGCCCACACAGATAGCTGACCAGACACACTAACATGTTACACACCTCACAGCCCACACAGAGAGCTGACCAGACACACTAACATGTTACACACCTCACAGCTCACACAGAGAGCTGACCAGACACACTAACATGTTACACACCTCACAGCCCACACAGAGAGCTGACCAGACACACTAACATGTTACACACCTCACAGCCCACACAGAGAGCTAACCAGACACACTAACATGTTACACACCTCACAGCCCACACAGAGAGCTGACCAGACACACTAACATGTTACACACCTCACAGCCCACACAGATAGCTGACCAGACATACTAACATGTTACACACCTCACAGCCCACACAGAGAGCTGACCAGACAGACTAACATGTTACACACCTCACAGCTCACACAGAGAGCTGACCAGACACACTAACATGTTACACACCTCACAGCCCACACAGAGAGCTGACCAGACACACTAACATGTTACACACCTCACAGCCCACACAGAGAGCTGACCAGACATACTAACATGTTACACACCTCACAGCCCACACAGAGAGCTGACCAGACACACTAACATGTTACACACCTCACAGCCCACACAGAGAGCTGACCAGACATACTAACATGTTACACACCTCACAGCCCACACAGAGAGCTGACCAGACACACTAACATGTTACACACCTCACAGCCCACACAGAGAGCTGACCAGACATACTAACATGTTACACACCTCATAGCCCACACAGAGAGCTGACCAGACACACTAACATGTTACACACCTCACAGCCCACACAGAGAGATGACCAGACACACTAACATGTTACACACCTCACAGCCCACACAGAGACCTGACCAGACACACTAACATGTTACACACCTCACAGCCCACACAGAGAGCTGACCAGACACACTAACATGTTACACACCTCACAGCCCACACAGAGAGATGACCAGACATACTAACATGTTACACACCTCACAGCCCACACAGAGAGCTGACCAGACACACTAACATGTTACACACCTCACAGCCCACACAGAGAGCTGACCAGACATACTAACATGTTACACACCTCACAGCCCACACAGAGAGCTGACCATACACACTAACATGTTACACACCTCACAGCCCACACAGAGAGCTGACCAGACACACTAACATGTTACACACCTCACAGCCCACACAGATAGCTGACCAGACACACTAACATGTTACACACCTCACAGCCCACACAGAGAGCTGACCAGACACACTAACATGTTACACACCTCACAGCTCACACAGAGAGCTGACCAGACACACTAACATGTTACACACCTCACAGCCCACACAGAGAGCTGACCAGACACACTAACATGTTACACACCTCACAGCCCACACAGAGAGCTAACCAGACACACTAACATGTTACACACCTCACAGCCCACACAGAGAGCTGACCAGACACACTAACATGTTACACACCTCACAGCCCACACAGATAGCTGACCAGACATACTAACATGTTACACACCTCACAGCCCACACAGAGAGCTGACCAGACACACTAACATGTTACACACCTCACAGCTCACACAGAGAGCTGACCAGACACACTAACATGTTACACACCTCACAGCCCACACAGAGAGCTGACCAGACATACTAACATGTTACACACATCACAGCCCACACAGAGAGATGACCAGACACACTAACATGTTACACACCTCACAGCCCACACAGAGAGCTGACCAGACATACTAACATGTTACACACCTCACAGCCCACACAGAGAGCTGACCAGACACACTAACATGTTACACACCTCACAGCCCACACAGAGAGCTGACCAGACATACTAACATGTTACACACCTCACAGCCCACACAGAGAGCTGACCAGACACACTAACATGTTACACACCTCACAGCTCACACAGAGAGCTGACCAGACACACTAACATGTTACACACCTCACAGCCCACACAGAGAGCTGACCAGACACACTAACATGTTACACACCTCACAGCTCACACAGAGAGCTGACCAGACACACTAACATGTTACACACCGCACAGCCCACACAGAGAGCTGACCAGACACACTAACATGTTACACACCTCACAGCCCACACAGAGAGCTAACCAGACACACTAACATGTTACACACCTCACAGCCCACACAGAGAGCTGACCAGACACACTAACATGTTACACACCTCACAGCCCACACAGATAGCTGACCAGACATACTAACATGTTACACACCTCACAGCCCACACAGAGAGCTGACCAGACACACTAACATGTTACACACCTCACAGCCCACACAGAGAGCTAACCAGACACACTAACATGTTACACACCTCACAGCCCACACAGAGAGCTGACCAGACACACTAACATGTTACACACCTCACAGCTCACACAGAGAGCTGACCAGACACACTAACATGTTACACACCTCACAGCTCACACAGAGAGCTGACCAGACACACTAACATGTTACACACCTCACAGCCCACACAGAGAGCTGACCAGACACACTAACATGTTACACACCTCACAGCCCACACAGAGAGCTAACCAGACACACTAACATGTTACACACCTCACAGCCCACACAGAGAGCTGACCAGACACACTAACATGTTACACACCTCACAGCCCACACAGATAGCTGACCAGACATACTAACATGTTACACACCTCACAGCTCACACAGAGAGCTGACCAGACACACTAACATGTTACACACCTCACAGCCCACACAGAGAGCTGACCAGACACACTAACATGTTACACACCTCACAGCCCACACAGAGAGCTGACCAGACATACTAACATGTTACACACCTCACAGCCCACACAGAGAGCTGACCAGACACACTAACATGTTACACACCTCACAGCCCACACAGAGAGCTGACCAGACATACTAACATGTTACACACCTCACAGCCCACACAGAGAGCTGACCAGACACACTAACATGTTACACACCTCACAGCCCACACAGAGACCTGACCAGACACACTAACATGTTACACACCTCACAGCCCACACAGAGAGATGACCAGACACACTAACATGTTACACACCTCACAGCCCACACAGAGACCTGACCAGACACACTAACATGTTACACACCTCACAGCCCACACAGAGAGCTGACCAGACACACTAACATGTTACACACCTCACAGCCCACACAGAGAGCTGACCAGACACACTAACATGTTACACACCTCACAGCCCACACAGAGAGCTGACCAGACACACTAACATGTTACACACCTCACAGCCCACACAGAGACCTGACCAGACACACTAACATGTTACACACCTCACAGCCCACACAGAGAGCTGACCAGACACACTAACATGTTACACACCTCACAGCCCACACAGAGAGATGACCAGACATACTAACATGTTACACACCTCACAGCCCACACAGAGAGCTGACCAGACACACTAACATGTTACACACCTCACAGCCCACACAGAGAGCTGACCAGACATACTAACATGTTACACACCTCACAGCCCACACAGAGAGCTGACCAGACACACTAACATGTTACACACCTCACAGCTCACACAGAGAGCTGACCAGACACACTAACATGTTACACACCTCACAGCCCACACAGATAGCTGACCAGACACACTAACATGTTACACACCTCACAGCCCACACAGAGAGCTGACCAGACACACTAACATGTTACACACCTCACAGCTCACACAGAGAGCTGACCAGACACACTAACATGTTACACACCTCATAGCCCACACAGAGAGCTGACCAGACACACTAACATGTTACACACCTCACAGCCCACACAGAGAGCTGACCAGACACACTAACATGTTACACACCTCACAGCCCACACAGATAGCTGACCAGACATACTAACATGTTACACACCTCACAGCCCACACAGAGAGCTGACCAGACACACTAACATGTTACACACCTCACAGCCCACACAGAGAGCTGACCAGACACACTAACATGTTACACACCTCACAGCCCACACAGAGAGCTAACCAGACACACTAACATGTTACACACCTCACAGCCCACACAGAGAGCTGACCAGACACACTAACATGTTACACACCTCACAGCCCACACAGAGAGCTGACCAGACATACTAACATGTTACACACCTCACAGCTCACACAGAGAGCTGACCAGACACACTAACATGGTACACACAGAGAGCTGACCAGACATACTAACATGTTACACACCTCACAGCCCACACAGAGAGCTAACCAGACACACTAACATGGTACACACAGAGAGCTGACCAGACACACTAACATGGTACACACAGAGAGCTGACCAGACATACTAACATGTTACACACCTCACAGCCCACACAGAGAGCTGACCAGACATACTAACATGTTACACACCTCACAGCCCACACAGAGAGCTGACCAGACACACTAACATGGTACACACAGAGAGCTGACCAGACATACTAACATGTTACACACCTCACAGCCCACACAGAGAGCTGACCAGACATACTAACATGTTACACACCTCACAGCCCACACAGAGAGCTGACCAGACATACTAACATGGGACACACCTCACAGCCCACACAGAGAGCTGACCAGACACACTAACATGTTACACACCTCACAGCCCACACAGAGAGCTGACCAGACACACTAACATGTTACACACCTCACAGCCCACACAGAGAGCTGACCAGACACACTTACATGTTACACACCTCACAGCCCACACAGAGAGCTGACCAGACACACTAACATGTTACACACCTCACAGCCCACACAGAGAGATGACCAGACACACTAACATGTTACACACCTCACAGCCCACACAGAGAGCTGACCAGACACACTAACATGTTACACACCTCACAGCCCACACAGAGAGCTGACCAGACACACTAACATGTTACACACCTCACAGCCCACACAGAGAGCTGACCAGACATACTAACATGTTACACACCTCACAGCCCACACAGAGAGCTGACCAGACACACTAACATGTTACACACCTCACAGCCCACACAGAGAGCTGACCAGACACACTAACATGTTACACACCTCACAGCCCACACAGAGAGCTGACCAGACACACTAACATGTTACACACCTCACAGCCCACACAGAGAGCTGACCAGACACACTAACATGTTACACACAGAGAGCTGACCAGACACACTAACATGTTACACACCTCACAGCCCACACAGAGAGCTGACCAGACACACTAACATGTTACACACCTCACAGCCCACACAGAGAGCTGACCAGACACACTAACATGTTACACACCTCACAGCTCACACAGAGAGCTGACCAGACACACTAACATGTTACACACCTCACAGCCCACACAGAGAGCTGACCAGACACACTAACATGTAGATGTTGTTGCTTTTTTCTTCTCTTTCAGTAATCGCATCCATTATTTAGACAATGACAGTGGTAACGTGGCTGTTATCTGAGGCAATACCCCAGAATGACAGCATCAAATCTTAGATGAAATACAGTCCGTACATTTCTGGCTTCTCTACTATAGTGCTACTTCTAAGGATGAATCTGTCGAATACATTTTTAATAATAAGACACAATTACATATTTCCACCAGCAGGTGGGGCTGTTGAGACTTTTCCTTTTCTTAACGTTTCCTCTGACATTCCTTTTGTTTTCTGGTTAGTATCACAACGCTGTGACGGCTCCTGGTGAGAGAATTATCACTGGCCATTGCCCCGGTCATCCTGCACAGACCAGCGATCGATGACAGAGGGTCAACACTCACTGTGTGTAGCTGAAAGGTGAGGGACAGACTGTCTCAAGGTGCCATTGTGTGTGTGCGTGCATGTGTGTGTGTGTGTGTCCGTGCCTGCATGCTGCATGCATGCGTATATGAGCAGGGAGGAAGGACCTTCCCCCCATGACTTGCTCTGTCTCTGTGACACAGAGTTCCCCAGCCAGCCTCAGTAGTTGAGCAGAGTTCCCCAGCCAGCCGCAGTAGTTTAGCAGAGTTCCCCAGCCAGCCTCAGTAGTTTAGCAGAGTTCCCCAGCCAGCCTCAGTAGTTTAACAGAGTTCCCCAGCCAGCCTCAGTAGTTTAACAGAGTTCCCCAGCCAGCCTCAGTAGTTTAACAGAGTTCCCCAGCCAGCCTCAGTAGTTTAGCAGAGTTCCCCAGCCAGCCTCAGTAGTTTAGCAGAGTTCCCCAGCCAGCCTCAGTAGTTTAACAGAGTTCCCCAGCCAGCCTCAGTAGTTTAACAGAGTTCCCCAGCCAGCCTCAGTAGTTTAGCAGAGTTCCCCAGCCAGCCTCAGTAGTTTAACAGAGTTCCCCAGCCAGCCTCAGTAGTTTAGCCGAGTTCCCCAGCCTGCCTCAGTAGTTTAGCAGAGTTCCCCAGCCAGCCTCAGTAGTTTAGCAGAGTTCCCCAGCCAGCCTCAGTAGTTTAACAGAGTTCCCCAGCCAGCCTCAGTAGTTTAACAGAGTTCCCCAGCCAGCCTCAGTAGTTTAGCAGAGTTCCCCAGCCAGCCTTAGTAGTTTAACAGAGTTCCCTAGCCAGCCTCTGTAGTTTAGCAGAGTTCCCCAGCCAGCCTCAGTAGTTTAGCAGAGTTACCCAGCCAGCCTCGGTAGTTGAGCAGAGTTCCCCAGCCAGCCTCAGTAGTTTAACAGAGTTCCCCAGCCAGCCTTAGTAGTTTAGCAGAGTTCCCCAGCCAGCCTCAGTAGTTTAGCAGAGTTCCCCAGCCAGCCTTAGTAGTTTAACAGAGTTCCCTAGCCAGCCTCTGTAGTTTAGCAGAGTTCCCCAGCCAGCCTCAGTAGTTTAGCAGAGTTACCCAGCCAGCCTCGGTAGTTGAGCAGAGTTCCCCAGCCAGCCTCAGTAGTTTAACAGAGTTCCCCAGCCAGCCTTAGTAGTTTAACAGAGTTCCCTAGCCAGCCTCAGTAGTTTAGCAGAGTTCCCCAGCCAGCCTCAGTAGTTTAGCAGAGTTCCCCAGCCAGCCTTAGTAGTTTAACAGAGTTCCCTAGCCAGCCTCTGTAGTTTAGCAGAGTTCCCCAGCCAGCCTTAGTAGTTTAACAGAGTTCCCTAGCCAGCCTCAGTAGTTTAGCAGAGTTCCCCAGCCAGCCTCAGTAGTTTAGCAGAGTTCCCCAGCCAGCCTTAGTAGTTTAACAGAGTTCCCTAGCCAGCCTCTGTAGTTTAGCAGAGTTCCCCAGCCAGCCTCAGTAGTTTAGCAGAGTTACCCAGCCAGCCTCGGTAGTTGAGCAGAGTTCCCCAGCCAGCCTCAGTAGTTTAACAGAGTTCCCCAGCCAGCCTTAGTAGTTTAGCAGAGTTCCCCAGCCAGCCTCAGTAGTTTAGCAGAGTTCCCCAGCCAGCCTTAGTAGTTTAACAGAGTTCCCTAGCCAGCCTCTGTAGTTTAGCAGAGTTCCCCAGCCAGCCTCAGTAGTTTAGCAGAGTTACCCAGCCAGCCTCGGTAGTTGAGCAGAGTTCCCCAGCCAGCCTCAGTAGTTTAACAGAGTTCCCCAGCCAGCCTTAGTAGTTTAACAGAGTTCCCTAGCCAGCCTCTGTAGTTTAGCAGAGTTCCCCAGCCAGCCTCAGTAGTTTAGCAGAGTTCCCCAGCCAGCCTTAGTAGTTTAGCAGAGTTCCCCAGTCAGCCTCAGTAGTTTAACAGAGTTCCCTAGCCAGCCTCTGTAGTTTAGCAGAGTTCCCCATCCAGCCTCAGTAGTTTAGCAGAGTTCCCCAGCCAGCCTCAGTAGTTTAGCAGAGTTCCCCAGCCAGCCTCAGTAGTTTAACAGAGTTCCCCAGCCAGCCTCAGTAGTTTAACAGAGTTCCCCAGCCAGCCTCAGTAGTTTATATGTGACAGGCTGTCTTTGATCATATGCAGATCATACCTCAGAGCTGTGCAGAGTATACATTTTTTCTTCACATTGCACCCTATTCCCTATAAAGTGCTCTACTTTTGACCAGGGCCCAGGTCAAACGTAGTGCACTTTATAGGGAATAGGGTGCCATTTGGGACTGAGGTCGCTACATCACTAGTTTTATTACCCTGATAAAACTTAACACAGCCATTCATATCAATGCTATGGGTCATCAGTGTTTGACATACTGCCTTACAGACATGACATAGCAGACCTGGCATAGCAGACCAGACAGAGCAAACCTGACATAGGAGACCAGGCATAGCAGCCCTGACATAGCAGGTCTGACGTAGAAGACCTGTCATAGCAGACCTGACATAGCAGACCTGAAATAGCAGACCTGGCATACTGTAGCAGACTTGTTATTGCAGACCTGACATAGCAGACCTGATATAGCAGACCTGAAATAGCAGACCTGGCATACTGGAGCAGACCTGGCATTGCAGACCTGACATAGCAGACCTGGCATAGCAGACCTGGAATAGCAGACCTGGCATAACAGCCCTGAAATAGCAGACCTGACATAGCAGACCTGGCATAGCAGCCCTGACATAGCAGACCTTGCATACCAGACCTGGCATAGCAGCCCTGAAATAGCAGACCTGACAGCAGACCTGGCATAGCAGCCCTGAAGTAGCAGACCTGACATAGCAGTGGCAGTGTAGCTCCTTCCACACTTTGTTTATGTAGTAGGCTCAGGCAGGCCAGACGGAGGTAGGTATCCCCATTGCAGTGGTGTGTGTTGTGCTATGCAGTGATAGGTATCAGTGGTTTTGTGCTATGCAGTGGTGTGCATGATTATCGACCAGCCTGGCGGCGCTGTGCTGTGGTGTGTCGTGCAGGATAATGGCCGTGGCAGCGTGGCTCTGTTGACTGCTCTGCGGTCAGATCATCAGCTCAGCGCTGCAGGGAGGAGGCTTGTGGTTAGACTGCAGACACACAGATACAAAGAGAGCAGGCCAGGCCGTGTAAGAGGAGCAGCTGCTGGAATAGGATGCCCTATTGCTTTGTCTCTCTCTATATATCTATATCTCCGTCTGTCCGTCTGTCCGTCTGTCTGTCTGTCCGTCCGTCCGTCCGTCCGTCCGTCCGTCTGTCTGTCTGTCTGTCTGTCTGTCTCTCTCTCTGTCTCTCTCTCTGTCACTCTCTCTGTCTCTCTCTCTGTCTCCTCTTTCTTTCTCTCTCTTCACCCAAACCTCCTTTCTCTTCATTCCTGTCCCCCACCTGTCCTTCGCCCTCCAGCATGTTGGGGCAGCGTCTCAGACATCACCCTGGCCACCTGTCCTAATGGCCCCCGCTGTGAGAGAGTACACACACACACACACACACACACACACACACACACACACACACACACACACACACACACACACACACACACACACACACACACACACACACACACACACACACACACACACACACACACACACACACACACACACACACACACAACATGCAACCACACATGCATCCCAGCCGAGTGCCTGGAGCTAATGCAGCAGTCTGATAAATGGTGGAATCAGCCTGAGGGGAAGCGGGGAGTACTGCGTGCAGCCGGGCATAGCGCTCTGATTCAGCCCTGCTGCTGACGATACTCACATGGTTTCATCAATTCTGCATGGGCTTCAACACACAACACAAACACTATCTGGCTGAGGTTTGCCACAAGCCCACCCACAGTGTCACATGCACCTTTCAGTATATTTGGCAATGTGGCGATATTTTGACATCATTCTAATAGTTTTGGGACATCATCAAATATATTGATTTATATGATGTTTGATTGCTATAGAAACATACTGGCCGTTGATCTTGGTCCAAGTGACATAGTAAGATTGTGTTTACTTGTTGGTTTCAGGTACACCAGTGGTTATATGAGTGTGAAGATTAATTGAATTCACTATGATCTCCAATTATCTATCTATCTATCTATCTATCTATCTATCTATCTATCTATCTATCTATCTATCTATCTATCTATCTATCTATCTATCTATCTATCTATCTATCTATCTATCTATTTCAATTTCAATTCAATTCAATTCAAGGGGCTTTATTGGCATGGGAAACATGTGTTAACATTGCCAAAGCAAGTGAGGTAGGTAATATACAAAAGTCAAATAAACAATAAAAATGAACAGTAAACATTACACATACAGAAGTTTCAAAACAATAAAGACATTACAAATGTCATATTATATATATGCAGTGTTGTAACAATGTACAAATGGTTAAAGCACACAAGTTAAAATAAATAAACATAAATATGGGTTGTATTTACAGTGGTGTTTGTTCTTCACTGGTTGCCCTTTTCTTGTGGCAACAGGTCACAAATCTTGCTGCTGTGATGGCACACTGTGGAATTTCACCCAGTAGATATGGGAGTTTATCAAAATTGGATTTGTTTTCGAATTCTTTGTGGATCTGTGTAATCTGAGGGAAATATGTCTCTCTAATATGGTCATACATTGGGCAGGAGGTTAGGAAGTGCAGCTCAGTTTCCACCTCATTTTGTGGGCAGTGTGCACATAGCCTGTCTTCTCTTGAGAGCCATGTCTGCCTACGGCGGCCTTTCTCAATAGCAAGGCTATGCTCACTGAGTCTGTACATAGTCAAAGCTTTCCTTAAGTTTGGGTCAGTCACAGTGGTCAGGTATTCTGCCACTGTATACTCTCTATTTAGGGCCAAATAGCATTCTAGTTTGCTCTGTTTTTTTGTTAATTCTTTCCAATGTGTCAAGTAATTATCTTTTTGTTTTCTCATGATTTGGTTGGGTCTAATTGTGCTGTTGTCCTGGGGCTCTGTGGGGTGTGTTTGTGTTTGTGAACAGAGCCCTAGGACCAGCTTGCTTAGGGGACTCTTCTCCAGGTTCATCTCTCTGTAGGTGATGGCTTTGTTATGGAAGGTTTGGGAATCGCTTCCTTTTAGGTGGTTGTAGAATTTAACGGCTCTTTTCTGGATTTTGATAATTAGTGGGTATCGGCCTAATTCTGCTCTGCATGCATTATTTGGTGTTCTACGTTGTACACGGAGGATATTTTTGCAGAATTCTGCATGCAGAGTCTCAATTTGGTGTTTGTCCCATTTTGTGAAATCTTGGTTGGTGAGCGGACCCCAGACCTCACAACCATAAAGGGCAATGGGCTCTATGACTGATTCAAGTATTTTTAGCCAGATCCTAATTGGTATGTTGAAATTTATGTTCCTTTTGATGGCATAGAAGGCCCTTCTTGCCTTGTCTCTCAGATCGTTCACAGCTTTGTGGAAGTTACCTGTGGTGCTGATGTTTAGGCCGAGGTATGTATAGTTTTTTGTGTGCTCTAGGGCAACGGTGTCTAGATGGAATTTGTGGTCCTGGTGACTGGACCTTTTTTGGAACACCATTATTTTGGTCTTACTGAGATTTACTGTCAGGGCCCAGGTCTGACAGAATCTGTGCAGAAGATCTAGGTGCTGCTGTAGGCCCTCCTTGGTTGGTGACAGAAGCACCAGATCATCAGCAAACAGTAGACATTTGACTTCGGATTCTAGTAGGGTGAGACCGGGTGCTGCAGACTGTTCTAGTGCCCGCGCCAATTCGTTGATATATATGTTGAAGAGGGTGGGGCTTAAGCTGCATCCCTGTCTCACCCCACGACCCTGTGTGAAGAAATGTGTGTGTTTTTTGCCAATTTTAACCGCACACTTGTTGTTTGTGTACATGGATTTTATAATGTCGTATGTTTTACCCCCAACACCACTTTCCATCAATTTGTATAGCAGACCCTCATGCCAAATTGAGTCGAAGGCTTTTTTGAAATCAACAAAGCATGAGAAGACTTTGCCTTTGTTTTGGTTTGTTTGGTTGTCAATTAGGGTGTGTAGGGTGAATACATGGTCTGTTGTACGGTAATTTGGTAAAAAGCCAATTTGACATTTGCTCAGTACATTGTTTTCATTGAGGAAATGTACGAGTCTGCTGTTAATGATAATGCAGAGTATTTTCCCAAGGTTACTGTTGACGCATATTCCACGGTAGTTATTGGGGTCAAATTTGTCTCCACTTTTGTGGATTGGGGTGATCAGTCCTTGGTTCCAAATATTGGGGAAGATGCCAGAGCTAAGGACGATGTTAAAGAGTTTTAGTATAGCCAATTGGAATTTGTTGTCTGTATATTTGATCATTTCATTAAGGATACCATCAACACCACAGGTCTTTTTGGGTTTGAGGGTTTTTATTTTGTCCTGTAACTCATTCAAGGTAATTGGAGAATCCAATGGGTTCTGGTAGTCTTTAATAGTTGATTCTAGGATTTGTATTTGATCATGTATATGTTTTTGTTCTTTATTCTTTGTTATAGAGCCAAAAAGATTGGAGAAGTGGTTTACCCATACATCTCCATTTTGGATAGATAATTCTTCGTGTTGTTGTGTGTTTAGTGTTTTCCAATTTTCCCAGAATTGGTTAGAGTCTATGGAGTCTTCAATTACATTGAGCTGATTTCTGACGTGCTGTTCCTTCTTTTTCCGTAGTGTATTTCTGTATTGTTTTAGTGATTCACCATAGTGAAGGCGTAGACTCAGGTTTTCCGGGTCTCTATGTTTTTGGTTGGACAGGTTCCTCAATTTATTTCTTAGATTTTTGCATTCTTTATCAAACCATTTGTCATTGTTGTTCATTTTCTTCGGTTTTCTATTTGAGATTTTTAGATTTGATAGGGAAGCTGAGAGGTCAAATATACTGTTAAGATTTTCTACTGCCAAGTTTACACCTTCACTATTGCAGTGGAACATTTTACCCAGGAAGTTGTCTAAAAGGGATTGAATTTGCTGTTGCCTAATTGTTTTTTGGTAGGTTTCCAAACTGCATTCCTTCCATCTATAGCATTTCTTAATGTTACTCAGTTCCTTTGGCTTTGATGCCTCATGATTGAGTATTGCTCTGTTCAAGTAGACTGTGATTTTGCTGTGGTCTGATAGGGGTGTCAGTGGGCTGACTGTGAACGCTCTGAGAGACTCTGGGTTGAGGTCAGTGATAAAGTAGTCTACAGTGCTACTGCCAAGAGATGAGCTATAGGTGAACCTACCATAGGAGTCCCCTCGAAGCCTACCATTGACTATGTACATACCCAGCGTGCGACAGAGCTGCAGGAGTTGTGACCCGTTTTTGTTGGTTATGTTGTCATAGTTGTGCCTAGGGGGGCATATGGGGGAGGGAATGCTGTCACCTGCAGGCAGGTGTTTGTCCCCCTGTGTGCTGAGGGTGTCAGGTTCTTGTCCAGTTCTGGCATTTAGGTCGCCACAGACTAATACATGTCCCTGGGCCTGGAAATGATTGATTTCCCCCTCCAGGATGGAGAAGCTGTCTTTATTAAAGTATGGGGATTCTAGTGGGGGGATATAGGTAGCACACAGGAGGACATTTTTCTCTGTTAAGATAATTTCCTTTTGAATTTCTAGCCAAATGTAAAATGTTCCTGTTTTGATTAATTTAATGGAGTGAGTTAGGTCTGCTCTATACCAAATTAGCATTCCCCCTGAGTCCCTTCCCTGTTTCACACCTGGTAGTTTGGTGGATGGGACTACCAGCTCTCTGTAACCTAGAGGGCAACCAGTGGGTCCGTCTCCGCTATACCATGTTTCTTGCAGGATGACAATGTCTGCATTACCGATTTCTTTGGTGAAGTCCGTGTTCCTGCTCTTTAGGCCAAAGGCAGATGACCTCAGGCCTTGGATATTCCAGGATGATATAGTGAAGGCTTTTTGTTCCATAAAGTGTCCAATGTTGTTGGCCGTGTGGTTTGGCCTCAGGCCAGTAAGTGTGAGCAGAGCCTGCTGAGCATCTGGTACATGCCGTTGGCTTGGGCGAGTGTAAGAGTGGGGGTTGGGCCTGTTTGCCCGCTCACTACCTGGGCGTATGTGTGACTTCCATGTTGATGCTCTCTTTGCGGGGGTGGGGTGCATGGGGTGGGCAGGAGTGGCATAGGTCTGATCTGAGGGGGCCTAAATGGGGTGTGGGCATGGTTGATGTGGGGGGGTGTTGATTGGTTGGGGTGGGGGTGTGGATGTGTCTGGGGGTGCTGTGGTCTGGATGTAAGTCCTCTTGGCGTGGGTCCTCTATGTGTAGGTCCACGGGGGGGTCCTGCAGGTCTTGGAGGGTGTCTCGCTGGTCTGGGTGGGGTGTCTATTGATCTGTTGCTCCTGTGTGAAGTGTTGGGGCTGCGTTTGAGAGCGATGTCCTTTAGAGTCCGGACAAAGGTGGGCACTGCAGCCTTATAGAGGTGGACCTGGTCATAGAGGCTGTTCAAGTCCAGGGTGGAGTGGTGGGCCAGGAAAACATTTGGTTTTGAGGCACAGTCACGGGAAATGCTTGCGTTTACCCGCTGTATTGTAGCAGGGTGGAAGTCTTTTCGTGGTAGCAGGGTGGAGATAACCACTTGTGCATTGGGGAAAGTAGAAGAAGCTTTTTCAATCACTCCCTTCAGTGCTGTGGCCACCCTTTCCTGCTTTGCTCTCAGGTCGTTTGTGCCTGTGTGTATTATTATGTGGCTAGGTGAGCCTAGTTTGTCCTCAGACAGAAGGTCTAGGGCGCGCTGGGTGTTTGGACACCAGAGTTTAGACACACTGTGTTTGGGAAAAAGTTTTTTTTCTTCTATATATTTCCCATTTGAGTCCATAAGGAGAACAATCTGTGTCTTGTGTTTGTTCTCAGTGGGTGTGGGGGGGTTGTCAGGAGGGCTATCAGGGTGGCTGACAGGGGGGGTGCTCAGGGGGGGTGAGAGCTGCTGGGCTTGGGTTTTTTCTTTTGTCTGTTCTGCTGTGATGTTGACTCTATGGTCAGGGTCTGGTGTGGACTGTTCTGCTGTGGTGTCGAGACTTTTGTCCGGTGCTGAGGTGGGCTGTTCTGCTGGCGTCTCTGTGGGGATGGCCACCTCCCTAGTGGGTTGTTCTCTGTCACATGCCATCCCCCTCAACCTCTCCTCCAGCAGTCTGATCCTCTCCTCCATCCCCCTCTCCCTCTCCTCCAGCAGTCTGATCCTCTCCTCTAGTGCTTTGTTCTGCTCCTGCTTCTGCTCTTTCTCCTGTTGAAGTTGTCTCACCACTGTCCAGAGTGCAGATATGTCTCTCTCCACCTCCAGCTCTCCTGGTCTGGTTAAGGGGTTGTTGTGCTGGACTGTTGTCTGGGTCTGTGCTGACTGGAGTGTAATCACCTGCTGTTCCAGCTCCACCTGCCTTACCTCCAGCTGGGTGAATTTATCCTTCATTTCAATGAGGGAGAAGTGCTCTGTACTGGGAGGTTGACTGTCTGCTGAGGGTTGCTCGTCTGTGGGGTTATATGATGAAGAGGTCTGGTCTGACCCGCTTGGGGTGGGGGTATCTTTATCAAGGGAGAGCTTCTCCTGCTGGGCTAATTCTTTGATTAGGTGAAAGTCCAGCTGAAACTGTTTGGGGTTGCCCTTTACCAATACTGTTCCAGACTTATATAGATTTATGTTAGCTGACTCAGAGTCCTCGTTGTCAAGTATCCTGAGTTTCCACCCCTCGTTAACCCCCCCTCTCTTAACAGAGGGGTAGTGTGCTAATATAGCACTGTGCCATGCCAGGGGATGGTTTGTGTGGAAGATAAGGTTGCTGATGTTCCCATTTTTGTAATAGTCAGCAAAAAGTGTCTCTTGATTTTCCATAAGGAGCTTCATTTTGTGCTCTTTTCTTGCCTTATCATTCTTTACACTCACAGGGTACTGTATTTTAATTACCTCTGAACAGCAGGAGGGAGCTTCTAAGACCTCTCCATTTGGTTGGGGTAGACTATTCGACTCTCCTGCCATTGTTGGGCTAATGGTCTTTGACACCTCTCACTTGACACGTCAGTGCTAGTTGAAGCTGTATCAAGTCAGTTACAGTTGAATACAGTTGAAGCTGTATCTCTCTCAGTTCCACAAAAAATCCAAGTTTAACTAACTCTAAATCTATCTTTTTTAAAGAAAATGCTGAAAAATGCAGGAGCTCATCTGATCATCTGATCATGACCTCTCTCTCTCTCTCTCTCTCCTTGTTAGCTAGCTAGCTTCTTTCAGGAGAGTCCCTAGCAACTGCCTAGCAACAGGTAAACAACTTAGCTAGCTAAGAAAATTGTATAATTTTACTTTTTTCGAAAGCCTTTCTTCTTTGTTTGCTGCTTGTTTGGTCTCATAATCAGTCTTGCAGTTTTCTTTTGCTTTTTTTCGATATACTTTCCTCTAAAAACCATGTAAAATTCAATATTTTTAGGAGCTCATCTTTTCAGCTGTTGCTGCTTAATATCTATCTATCTATCTATCTATCTATCTATCTATCTATCTATCTATCTATCTATCTATCTATCTATCTATCTAGAAGTGAGGATTGCGATGAGACAGCTGATATATGATTTTATTTGAATAACAGCCAAACCTCTGTAACCAAGAGATGAAAAGCCTAATTAGTTATATTCAAGCGTTTGTTGCAGCCTGCCTTGATTTATACCAGCTCATACATTGTAAGTACCAGAGGCTCCCATCTTATGTCCTGGTATAACACCATTAGCATAATTTGTGTCTAACCATGAAAGAGATTGGATTGACAGTTTGTATAATTGAGAGAATTTAATGTCATTGCCTTTGCTTGGTTTTCTATGGTAGACAAGTACAATGGTTATTGAAACCACAAGAGTAGTTAGTTAAATTAGTTTCTTGAGTTTCAGAAAATGGCAAGTTAGATTAGTTAGCTTGTCAGTTATGATAAGATCATTTCCATGTAAAAGGACTCATGAGCACCAACATGTGAAGCTCATAGGAGCATGTCAAATTGGGTGTCAAATGAAAGCTGAGTCTATATTTCTGAGACATTAAGGCATAGGTATATCAATTTTCCAAAACACTTACTCTATATTTACTTTTGGAGACATTTTTCTGCCTTCTGTATGTTTAAGAAACATCGCTTTGTGCCTTGAAATTCTGATACCAAAAACACACACATCTGTAAGATATTTTCTCATTTATTTCCCTCATGAGGATGGAGGATGATTTAAGTTCAGAGAAGTAACAAGTAAAGGTAGACCTATCAATTAGTTGTAATGTTTTTACTGATATCAATTTTGCTTATTTCTTTAAGTGGTTAAACTGGAATTACGTTACCAAATTGGTATCGGAATTTCCGAAAAATCAGTAACGGAATTTCTGCAATTGAATTGGCTACAATGGGAAATCATAGTAGTCACACACCACAGTTTGGTTCACAAGTTTGAACAGCACAGTACACTACAGCACAGTAGAGTACAGTAAAGAAAAGTACTGTATAGTTTAGTACTGTAGAGTAGAGTAGAGTACACTATAATGTACTGTATTGTACTGTACTGAACTATACTCTACTTTACTGTACTGTACTGAACTATACTGTACTTTACTTTACTGTACTCTACTGAACTATACTGTACTCTAGTGAACTATACTGTTCTGTGTTGTTCTGTCCTGTACTCTACTATACTCTACTGAACTCTACTGAACTCTACTGTACTCTAGTGAACTATACTGTTCTGTGTTGTTCTGTCCTGTACTCTACTGTACTCTGCTGAACTCTACTGAGCTGTACTGTACTCTACTGTACTCTACTGAACTCTACTGAACTCTACTGTACTCTACTATACTCTACTGAACTCTACTGTACTCTACTGAACTCTACTGTACTCTACTGTACTCTACTGAACTCTACTGTACTCTACTATACTCTACTGAACTCTACTGTACTCTACTGTACTCTACTGAACTCTACTGAACTCTACTGTACTCTACTATACTCTACTGAACTCTACTGTACTCTACTGAACTCTACTGAACTCTACTGTACTCTACTGAACTCTACTGTACTCTACTGAACTCTACTGTACTCTACTGTACTCTACTGTACTCTACTGAACTCTACTGTACTCTACTGAACTCTACTGTACTCTACTGTACTCTACTGAGCCTTACTGTCCTGTGCTTTGATGTCCAAATTTGTGAAACATAGACGTCTATGATCGGTTCAAATTTGTTTGGCGGCAGAGCACATTAAAAATATAGCCAGTGTGTAGAATAATACCCAAATATGCAAAGGAGGATATTGGATATTTATACCTTTGTGTACCTGTTTAGGATACATAACCATGAAGAGAACGACATTCATAACCATAATTATGCATTTCTGTGTAGTACAGATACGGGACCATGATGAAGTTCTCCCATCTCATCAGTATTCTCAATGAGCAACACAACATCACAGATCATCCATCTATACGTGTGTCCCAAATCCTATTTCCTATATAGCGCGCTACTTCCCATAGTGTACTGGTCAAAAGTAGTGCACTATACATGTACAGGTAATAGAGTGCCATTTGGGACGCAACCATAGCCTCTTGGCTTAAAATCTCTTCCACATCACAATACAGTGCTGCTTCATTGTTCTATCTTACTGTCAGAGCCTGCCTATAGAACCAGGCTCATCCATTACCTGATGAATGTAGAGCGCTACAGGCCTCTCCACTGTTAACCAGGTCTAATCCGGCTGGGTGCTGTCTGACATCTCTCACTAGTTGACTTGGAGCTTTACCATGGAGCTTTAATCCTTATTACCACTCCTTTCTCTGGTGAAATAAATCACACACGCACACACACATCTGGGCAGCAGGGCCGGGGCAGCTCTCTCGCTCTCTCTGTTACACACACACACACACACACACACACACACACACACACACACACACACACACACACACACACACACACACACACACACACACACACACACACACACACACACACACACACACACACACACACACACACACACACACACACACTCCTCAGGGGACCAGGCTGAGAGCGGTGCACTCTGCTGTAACTGTAGCTGTACCTCTAACCTCAATCTGTCCCCTTTTATATCGAGTGCAATGGTTGTTTGATTGCCAGAGGTTTAGGCCCTGGAGCAACAATGGAAGGAAACTTCATCATTTAAACTGTTATGATCTTTTACTGTGTTCTATTGCTGCATTATTATCATAGCCTCAGTCCATTGCTGTAGCCAAGGCACTTTCTTTGATATCACTTTCAATAGAAGGAGGCTAAGATCAGTTGTATGGTATTTAAGTCATTTGGTGTTTGTGTGAGTGTGAAGGAGACAAACTGAATCCCAGACTATTTTTTATCAGCCTCATCGATCTGGTTCTCCCTCCTCCTCTCTCCTCCTCCCCTCCTCCCCTAACATCCCTCCTACCTCCTCCTCCCACCTCCTTCCCCTCCTCATCTTCTCGTCCCCCCTCCTCTTTCCTCCCTCCTCCCCCCCTCTTCTTCGTCCCTCTCCTCCATCCTCCTCCCCCCTCATCCCTCCCCCTCCCAGACTTGACCTTCAGCGTGGGAGGTATCACAGAGCCATGTGACCTCCGCACTGGTCCGCTGCACTCTCTACACACACACATACGCACACACACAGAGGGGGAAGGGGGCATGAGGAGAAAGTCACGGTTCCTGTTCTCTCTGTTTGTCATCAGCACCTTCTCAGGTGGTTGAGGTTTCTCCCTCTCTCTCCAAACTGTGTGTGTGTGTGTGTGTGTGTGTGTGTGCATGAGTACAGGCACAGCTGTGTGTGTGTGAGGAAGGGGTTCTGCTGTGTGTGGAGCTGCAGGCAGGCAGGGGCCTGTATTGATGTCCGCTAGCTGCCTCCCCTGGGCAGGGCTCTGTGGGATAGTGTGTCAGTAGGACAAAGGGTTGGCGCCACCCGTCCTGCTCTATGCGCCACTAACTACAATTAATTACAAACCAATCGAATTTGTTGCAGCCAATTGGTAAACTAATTGGTAATTTCAGCTGGACATCTAGCCGTGGCGATCGCCGGGGTCCTGGGCCATCCGAGTTCTTTCTCTGAGGGACTTTTGTTCCCTCTGTGACTGTCCGTGGATCTGCCTGAACAAAATACATTTATTTTATAGCCCGCGGAGGCAGCCGGGGTTGGAGAAAGACGTGAACCAGTTACTCACGCACGCACACACACACACACACACACACACACACACACACACACACACACACACACACACACACACACACACACACACACACACACACACACACACACACACACACACACACACACACACACACACACACACACACACACACACACGCATACACACACACACACACTCCTCCAGCTGCTTGTCCTGTTTGTCTCTTCTAGGCTGTGGACAGAGGGGTGGACAGGGGATACGGAGGGTTCGGGTTACGACTATACCCCTCCTGAGTGGCCCTGGATGGGACGCGATAGAGGCACAGCCCTGGGCTCTGGGTCTTCCAGACATTCCCCTCAAATAGGGCCATTAGCTGGGAGCGAAGCCTTGTTCTCCTGGCCCATTCAGGGCTTTTCTCTGCCTTTCAGACTTTCTGTAGGACTGGTAATGTGTCAGGTAGGTGGTGGGGAGGGATGCAGGAGGGGGGCAGACAGGATAACAAGCTTATTTTATATAGTACCAAGACAGGATTATTTTCTTCAAAAACCTCCCTTATGACTGTTTATTTCTCTTTCTCAGTTGGTCAATGCCAGGATAGTGGGTTTGATTCCTGTATATGTTATATTGTGTAATGTCCTTGGTTTTGCATACACTGAATAACTCTCAAAGGGCAATTTCAGTCAGCCAGACGTCAATGTGTCTACTTGTCAGTCTTTCTCAGAGGAAGTGGATGAAAGGGAAAGGAAGGCATGTGGAGGTGATAGGGTTTCTGAGGAGCATCAATCTCCCAATTAGTCCTGAAATAACCTGCCTGGGTCTGGAACAGCAGAGACCGGGGACAGAGAGGGGTTAGAAGGGTGAGAAGGAAGACAGGGAGGAGGGGGATCGGTGCTCAGCTCACTGATCCTGTCAGTAGTGGAACCAGAGAGGCCGGGAGGAGTGTGGCGGAGAGGGAGAGAACGAGAGAGAGAGATGGAAAGAGAGACACCTTTCTCTGACAGCTCTACCTCCATTTGACTGAAATATTATCATACTGTGAATGCCTGAGTCTCTGCTTCTTGGTAAAACAGCAGTCCAGCATTTCTTAGGAATGCTGGTTGTGTTTCACAAGAAACTGTTACAGTACTGGGATTTCAAACTCGTTTGGATTTATTCCAGTTAAGACGAACAGAGTTTGAACACAGATGCCCAGGATAGGTTGGTTTCCCTGGCTCATTGTGACCAATGTATACCAGTCCCAATGTCAAGAACCCTAAAACTGAAAAACAACTGGCATCATAAACAGAGAGGGTCAATGGGCTGAGCTGTAATTCAAGGTAATCCACCAGTTTATTGGCTCTAACAGAATGACCAGTACACCCATAAATTGATTAAGGCATAAAAGTGCAGGGCTTTTACGCAGGACCACAATTTGTGCTTTTAGCTCAGACTGTACATTGATTGGTTTTCTAGTTGTTTGCATACATATGTTACATACGTGGCACATGGCTTTGTTTCCCATAAGGGTAATAACTCAGTTTACTGGATGGAGAAATGTATTTTACATGAGCTAGTTGGTAGTATTACACTGACTCCCCCACTGAGGGAGGTAGTAATGGTGAACTTCAGTCATCATCAGGGGAGGTAGTAATGGTGATCTTCAGTCATCATCAGGGGAGGTAGTAATGGTGAACTTCAATCATCATCAGGGGAGGTAGTAATGGTGAACTTCAGTCTTCATCAGGGGAGGTAGTAATGGTGAACTTCAATCATCATCAGGGGAGGTAGTAATGGTGAACTTCAGTCTTCATCAGGGGAGGTAGTAATGGTGAACTTCAGTCATCATCAGGGGAGGTAGTAATGGTGAACTTCAGTCATCATCAGGGGAGGTAGTAATGGTGAACTTCAGTCTTCATCAGGGGAGGTAGTAATGGTGAACTTCAGTCTTCATCAGGGGAGGTAGTAATGGTGAACTTCAGTCTTCATCAGGGGAGGTAGTAATGGTGAACTTCAGTCTTCATCAGGGGAGGTAGTAATGGTGAACTTCAATCATCATCAGGGGAGGTAGTAATGGTGAACTTCAATCATCATCAGGGGAGGTAGTAATGGCTATCTTCAGTCATCATCAGGGGAGGTAGTAATGGTGAACTTCAGTCTTCATCAGGGGAGGTAGTAATGGTGAACTTCAATCATCATCAGGGGAGGTAGTAATGGTGATCTTCAGTCATCATCAGGGGAGGTAGTAATGGTGAACTTCAGTCATCATCAGGGGAGGTAGTAATGGTGATCTTCAGTCATCATCAGGGGAGGTAGTAATGGTGAACTTCAATCATCATCAGGGGAGGTAGTAATGGTGAACTTCAGTCTTCATCAGGGGAGGTAGTAATGGTGAACTTCAATCATCATCAGGGGAGGTAGTAATGGTGAACTTCAGTCTTCATCAGGGGAGGTAGTAATGGTGAACTTCAGTCTTCATCAGGGGAGGTAGTAATGGTGAACTTCAGTCTTCATCAGGGGAGGTAGTAATGGTGAACTTCAGTCTTCATCAGGGGAGGTAGTAATGGTGAACTTCAATCATCATCAGGGGAGGTAGTAATGGTGAACTTCAATCATCATCAGGGGAGGTAGTAATGGCTATCTTCAGTCATCATCAGGGGAGGTAGTAATGGTGAACTTCAATCATCATCATCGTTATGAAACAGCCTTAGAAAAAATGTATCCACCTAGGATCATAAAGGGTTATTTGGCTTGGCCCTGTGTAGATAAACCGTTCATGGTTCTAGGTAGAACATTTTCAACCAACAAAAAACTGTTTTAGAACTCTTTTTTTTGGATGAACAAGGTTCCAAGTAAAACTCTTGTCCTTGTTGGAGAACCATTTTAGAACCCTTTTTTCTAAAAGTGATATCCAGTGCAGTTCTTATGCTGGCTTTCAGTTTTCTGTGAGGTAAAGTTGCAGTATTTTAGAGCTAGATTTCCCGTAACTGATCTGCCATGAGACAATGTGACTTAGATGTTTCACCTATTACATTAACACTGCTGATCCATGCAGGATAAACAGAAAGGCTAACCAGATTACAAGCACATTCCCTTCTCAAATACCCAGTCTACATTGCCAGGATCCTAGGCCCCCATTGGACTAAAACTAGAGGATCAATCGCTGCCCGAAAATCATTTGTTTAATTCGATTTGTGTGGATTTTCTCTCCTTAAGCAATGAAACAGTGGAAAGAAAAATACAAGTGTAAAAAGTGTGGTTAGAGTCTGCTGAAACATTGGTTCAATATGTACATTATTCTGCAACCCGACACCACAGGAAATAGATATTGATCATGATGACCATTTAGTCACTGTGGAAGCTAGTGGAGTGAGTGGGGGCCGGGTTGGACTCAGACAGTGTTAGGGCCAAAGAAGAAGAACAAGAAGAACAAGAAGCACAAGAAGAAAAGGAAGTAGAAGAAGAACAAGAAGAACAAGAACAACTTGTAAGTCGCTCTGGATAAGAGCGTCTGCTAAATGACTTAAATGTAAATGTAAATGTAACAAGAAGAAGAAGTAGAAGAAGAAGAAGTAGAACAAGAACAAGAAGAACAAGAACAACACTGTAACACTGGTTTCCTGTTAAGGCAAGGGCTGATATCAAGGTTTTACTGCTAACCTACAAAGCATTACATGGGCTTGCTCCTACCTATCTTTCCGATTTGGTCCTGCCGTACATACCTACACGTACGCTACTGTCACAAGATGCAGGCCTCCTAATTGTCCCTAGAATTTCTAAGCAAACAGCTGGAGGCAGGGCTTTCTCCTATAGAGCTCTATTTTTATGGAAGGATCTGCCTACCCATGTGAGAGACGCAGACTCTGTCTCAACTTTTAAGTCTTTACTGAAGACTCATCTCTTCAGTGGGTCATATGATTGAGTGTAGTCTGGCCCAGGAGTGTGAAGGTGAACGGAAAGGCTCTGGAGCAACGAACCGCCCTTGCTGTCTCTGCCTGGCCGGTTCCCCTCTCTCCACTGGGATTCTCTGCCTCTAACCCTATTACAAGGGCTGAGTCACTGGCTTACTGGTGCTCTTTCATGCCGTCCCTAGGAGGGGTGCGTCACTTGAGTGGGTTGAGTCACTGACGTGAACTTCCTGTCTGGGTTGGCGCCCCCCTTGGGTTGTGCCGTGGCGGAGATCTTTGTGGGCTATACTCGGTCTTGTCTCAGGGTGGTAAGTTGGTGGTTGAAGATATCCCTCTAGTGGTGTGGGGGCTGTGCTTTGGCAAAGTGGGTGGGGTTATATCCTTCCTGTTTGGCCCTGTCCGGGGGTATCATCGGATGGGGCCACAGTGTCTCCTGACCCCTCCTGTCTCAGCCTCCAGTATTTATTTACATTTAAGTCATTTAGCAGACGCTCTTATCCAGAGCGACTTACAAATTGGTGCATTCACCTTATGATATCCAGTGGAACAACCACTTTACAATAGTGCATCTAACTCTTTTAAGGGGGGGGGGGTTAGAAGGATTACTTTATCCTATCCTAGGTATTCCTTAAAGAGGTGGGGTTTCAGGTGTCTCCGGAAGGTGGTGATTGACTCCGCTGACCTGGCGTCGTGAGGGAGTTTGTTCCACCATTGGGGTGCCAGAGCAGCGAACAGTTTTGACTGGGCTGAGCGGGAACTGTACTTCCTCAGAGGTAGGGAGGCGAGCAGGCCAGAGGTGGATGAACGCAGTGCCCTTGTTTGGGTGTAGGGCCTGATCAGAGCCTGAAGGTACGGAGGTGCCGTTCCCCTCACAGCTCTATTTATTTATTTATTTATCTATTTAGCTCTATTTATGCTGCAGTAGTTTATGTGTCGGGGGGCTAGGGTCAGTTTGTTATATCTGGAGTACTTCTCCTGTCTTATCCGGTGTCCTGTGTGAATTTAAGTATGCTCTCTCTAATTCTCTCTTTCTCTCTTTCTTTCTCTCTCTCTCGGAGGACCTGAGCCCGAGGACCATGCCTCAGGACTACCTGGCATGATGACTCCTTGCTGTCCCCAGTCCACCTGGCCGTGCTGCTGCTCCAGTTTCAACTGTTCTGCCTGCGGCTATGGAACCCTGACCTGTTCACCGGACGTGCTACCTGTCCCAGACCTGCTGTTTTCAACTCTCTAGAGACAGCAGGAGCGGTATCTCTTAATGATCGGCTATGAAAAGCCAACTGAGATTTACTCCTGAGGTGCTGACTTGCTGCACCCTTGACAACTACTGTGATTATTATTATTTGACCATGCTGGTCATTTATGAAAATTTGAACATCTTGGCCATGTTCTGTTATAATCTCCACCCGGCACAGCCAGAAGAGGACTGGCCACCCCTCATAGCCTGGTTCCTCTCTAGGTTTCTTCCTAGGTTTTGGCCTTTCTAGGGAGTTTTTCCTAGCCGCCGTGCTTCTACACCTGCATTGCTTGCTGTTTGGGGTTTTAGGCTGGGTTTCTGTACAGCACTTTGAGATATCAGCTGATGTAAGCAGGGCTATATAAATACATTTGATTTGATTTGATTTGAAGAACAAGAACAAGAACAAGAAGTAGAAGAAGAACAAGAAGAAGAAGAAATAGAAGAAGAAGTAGTAGAAGAAGTATAAGAACAAGAAGAAGT